>NC_057865.1:151891969-152198358 GCF_019393635.1 Dromiciops gliroides | reverse complement strand
AAAACTCAGGAATCATATGAAGACAATTACAAAAGACTAAGTACTCTGAGATACCACCTCAAACCTATAAGAGTGGCTAACATGACACAAAAAGAAATTGACAATTTCTGGAGGGGATGTTGAAAAATTGGAATACCAATGCATTGTTGGAGGATTTGTGAACTAGTGCAAATATTCTGGAGAATAATTTAAAACTCTACCCAAAGGGCTATAAAATTGTGCATACCCTTTGACCCACCAATACCACTACTAGATCTGTATACCAGAGATCAAAGAAAAGGGAAAATTACCTATGTGCATATAAGTATTCAAAGTAGTTATTTTTGTAATTCAAAGATCTGGAAATCAAGGGGATATCCATCAATTGGGGGAATGGCTAAACATGTTGAGGTATAAGATTGTGATAGATTATTATTGAGCAATAAGAAATGGTGAGCAGGATGGTTTTAGAAAAGCCTGTGAAGGCTTATATGAACTGATGCAAAATGAAATTAGTAGAACCAGCAGAACATTCTACACAGTAACAACAATATGATAATAATTCTTAACTGTGAGATTTAGCTACTCTTATCAAGTGATCTAAGACAACTCCAAAGAACCCATGATTTAAAATACTATCCAATTCCAGAGGGAGAACTGATATACTCTGAATGTAAAGTGAAGCATCCATTGTTGTCTTTTTTTTTTTTACTGTATTTTTCTTTTTATTTTGTCTTGCTCTTGCAATGTATCTAATGTGGAAATGTGTTTTGCATGACTTCACATGTATTATTTATATTCAATTGCTTCCCTTCTCAAGGAGGTGGGGGGGTAGGAAGAGGGGAAAACATTTGGAACTCCAATTTAAAAAAAATGATGGTTAACTCCTTTATATGAAGTTTGGGAATATTTAACAAAATAAATAGAAATATTTAAGAAATTGTAAAAAAAATATTGTGCAAAATTAAGCATAAAAATATCTCCAGTGCCTGGCATATAGTAGATGCTTAATAAATTCCTTTATATTAAATGCTTGTTGATTGAAGGGATAATGATGTCTTCTGATGATAATGTCATTCTGCTCTCTTATGGCCTAGAATTGTTGCTGCTAGATTTTACTCTACTAGAATACACAGCGGTTTTCTTATGGTTATTCAGTCTTTTTCAGTTATGTCTGACTCTTTGTGACCCCATTTGGGGTTTTCTTGGCAAAGATACTGGAGAAGTTTGCCATTTCCCTATCCCACTCATTTTACAGATGAGGAAACTGAGGCAAACAGGGTTGAGTGTCTTTCCTAGGGTCACACAGCTAGTAAGTGTCCAAGGCCAGATCTACATTCAGGGAGATGAGTCTTCCTCATTCCAGGATGGCACTCTATCTACTACAGCACTAAGCTAACCCTATACAAATCTTATTGGATTCTGTTTCATTCAATGAATAGTCCTTTCCAGACACTATTCTACTGGACATGATGTCTTTTAGAAAAACTCTTCTGTCAGGCATAAACCATTGCAATTTGACTTTCTTTACATAATATTTGTTGGCCACTAGCAGGCATAGCCCAAATAGGAACATGACTGGAAAGCTACCCCTTGATTCCAGCTTTGGCTGAAATCCTTGTCTGCTGTCACTTAGAGACTATAGCCTCTCCCATTCTCTTTCTTTCTTTTTAAAATTTTTTGTGGGGCAATGAGGGTTAAGTGACTTGCTCAGGGTCACACAGCTAGTAACTGTCAAGTGCCTGAGGTCAGATTTGAACTAAAGTCTTCCTGAATCCAGGGCCTGTGCTTTATCCACTGTGCCACCTAGCTGCCTCTACCATTCTCTTTCAGTTCAAACCCTGAACCCAAATCATGAACCATTTTTTTCCCCTTTGGGCTTGGGCAGGGAACAAAACAAAAGAAAAAAACTTTCTTTTATCCCAAGAGTGTGCCCTGTTAATTTAAAGTTTATGTCATGTTAATTTAAGAGTCCTGGTTAGAAGGCTTTTCATCTATAGTAGAAAATCATCTTCCCTAAGAGGTAAGCTCTTTGGAACATTGATCTCAAATCTACATTTGAAATATAACTACCTAGTCACTGGCCTTTTTTTCTTTTATGAGTGATAATACTCTAGCTTAAGGTGGGTATTATAAATGCCTCCCAATTTTAATATTAATATTATCTAGATTATACCTAATTATGAAAATAACTAAAGGCTCTGGGACTTAGGGTACTCCAATTTTTCAATTCCAAAACACCTTCTGCTCTCTGTGAATTAGTTGGGGTGGGGTGAGAAAGCAAAAAATAAACCAAAAAATTAATACTGGAGGACAATTTCACTCTCTCTCTACTTCCTTAAACAAATGTGCATCTCATATTGTATACACAGCAGCAAGATTTTAACCTTTGAGCTCATTCTTGTCCTTGCCCATTGTCAGTACAGTGTCTGGCATTGAGTAAATACTTGACAAGTGCTTGTTGACTGCTTGCTTTCACTGCACAGGAATCTGTCTTCAATCCTATGCACACTTACAGTGAGTCTTTACTGTTTGGCTCTTCTCTCTATAGGCTGAGAGGTGCATCTCTTTACATTATAAGACTCTCTTTTCCTCCCCTGCATCCATCCTCTTCCAGTCAAACATAGAATCTCAATCTGGGAGAGCAACCTGATTTTCTTCCCCAATGGCATTCCATCCTCCTTAATCTCTTGGGGAATATCTGATGGTTTATTGAAATTAACGAAGACTATTTCTAGAAATGAACAGTTTCTCCTAGCACAAGTACTTGGGACCCCAATTATAAGGAAGAGTTTGTAGTCCCTGACATATGAGCATGACAATTTGGAATGTAAAGAAGCATAAAACACAATAAGAGCAAAAATTAGCTGTATGCATATATCTTATTAAAAATTAGTTTGGCTCATAAATGGTAAGTATATTCATGACAAATTCACAATTCAGTCTCATAATTATTTATCTTTCATTAAAATTCATTTTTGGTATTTTTATAAAGCAAGGAAAGAAAAGTACAATCTTCATTTTGTTCATGTTTTTCAAGTTCTTAAAGTAAATGTCACTCAAATTTCAGAGCCCAGTTATATGTATGAAACTAGATATTAAATACTATACACATTTATATATTTCCTGAGGATATGTTTACATATGTATACATATAGTTACATGTATACAAATGTATATATATATATACACACAAATACATGCATGCATGCATACATACAAACCTAATTTCCTAACTTCATATATATGCCCCACAAAAGAAAGACATGAAATTTCTTTACTGTTCTTATTGTTTTTGCCCAGGATTTTGTGACTGAATTAGTTGCTTGCATGGGAATCAAAGTAATATCTGTTTTTTTCTAAAGATAAACTTTACAAACACAATTGACATTTCTTTGGCATGAAAGTTTTAATCTTCTATATATGGGGGGGATTTGTCTTTATTTCGTTTATTCCTACTCATTTCTCAACTCCTTGCAGTATGATTCCTTACCCCACCACTTGACTCTTTCTGAGTTTACCTCATAGTATCCAATTTTATATCATGATTTCTAAATCCAATGCCCTTTTCTCAATCTTGTTATGAATATTCCCCCATTTTATCCTTACAGTGGTAATATTAGTATCTTTATTTTACAGATGAGGAAACTCAGGCAAAGAGAAATTATTATTTTATTTCTTGGTGAGGCAATTGGGGTTAAGTGATTTGCCCAGGGTCACACAGGCTAGTAAGTGTCAAGTGTCTGAGGCCAGATTTGAACTCAGGTCTTCCTGAATCCAGGGCTGGTGCTTTATTCACTGTGCCACCTAGCTGCCCCCCTTTTCTCAATCTTGATCTTTCTTGACCAATCTTTATCTTTCACAATACTGACTGTTCCCTCCTCCTGATTACTTCTCCAACCTCCACACACACCTTGGGGTCTTCATGAAATTGTTGTGGTGGTGTTTTCTCTCTCCCTAACAGACCAGTCTTTCTTGGTCTCTTTTGGAGAATTACATGTTTCACTCTTGGAATGAATAAACCAGAGATCTCTGCCATGGATGCTCCCCCCCACATCCCTTATACTCTTAGTGCTGTCATTAGCTCCCATGGATTCAGCTACCACAGCTATCCAAGTCTACATATTCACAGATCTACTTTTCCCTGAGTCTCAATCCTAAATTGCCAATTGCCTGCTAGAAAATTTTACCTGTATTTCCTACATGTCCCAAATGGTACATACCCTGTCAGAAATCATTATGCCCCCCTCTCTCCAGTTTCCTTATGTCTGTTAAAATTATAATCATTCTTCTCACTTTCCAGGTACCCAACCTGAGAATCATCCTTGACTCTTCCCCAATCCTAGCATTCTCTATTCTTAATTAGCTGCCAAGTTTTATAATTTCTACCTCTAAAATAACTCTCCCCTTTTCCCCTTCTTTCCATTTAAAAGTCTACCACTACCCTAGTCCAAACTCTCATCGATTCTCACCTGACAACTGGGATAGCCTCTAAATTGATCTCCATGCTTCTGTTCTTTCTCCTCTTCAATCCATTCAGAAAGCATAGGCCTAATATAAGTTTGTTCCCCTGCTCAAAAAAAGCTTCAAAGACTCTGTTTTCCTTGAAATAAAATAAAAATCTCCAATTTGACATTTAAGGCCCTTCACAATCTGCCTCTATCCTATCTTTCCAGACTTATTGCATATTCATGCATTTCAAATACCAGCTGAAGTGGTATACTAGCTATTCCCCAAAGTAAACATTCCATCTCCCATCACAGTGTCTCTTTCATAGGTTTTCTCCATGATTGTAATTCCCTCTCCCATACCTCTGCATCTTTCCAACCCAATCCCCTCCTCCAATTTCCAATTCATGTAAAGTGAGCTTTCTATATTGAAACTTTTCCTAATTCATCTTTACAGGGGAGAGAATGCACTCTCTCCTTCCCTTCACCCTGCAATTACTTTGTATATAACTGGTATGTAACTACCACCCCTTGACTCCCTGTAGAATATAAAGTCCTAAAGGACAGGTAATGTTTATTTCATTTTTGTCTTTGTATTGAAAGAATCGACCAACACGTAATAAATGCTTATTGAATTCAATTAAAACTTATTTCTTTTCTTAGTTTTATAATGATTGGAGTGATGCCACCTGCTGGAGAGTTACTGTAGGAAAGCTCCACCATGAGGACAAGGTATCTGAGGGCAAGCCATGCAGGTCCTTGGTGTCAGGAAGTGATGTTTGCTGATGGGTACTGTCTATCAAAGATACCAGCTTGGAGGTGTGTGTGTGTGTGTGTGTGTGTGTGTACAGGGTGTTCCCAGTTTCACAGGAGGCTTGTGGGATGAAGAAGTGGTGGTTCTCTCTCTTTTGTCAGGACTCTCATGGAGAGTGGAGAAGGAGACATTGGCTCCCTGAGATAGACAGATGAATCTAGGCCTCTTTCTCTCTCTGTCTTCACCAAATTCTTATTCTCTTTAATAAATGCTTAAAAGTCTAAATTCTTGCTAAAGCTTATAATTTATTGGTGACCACTCATTAGATTTTAGACAGATTAGCTAGAATTTTAGCCACTTACAGTTTCATGGATTAAAGAAAGAAAAATTGAGTAGTAGAGGAGGAAAGCTAAAAGACATTTGTAACTATGGTCAAGGAAAATCTATTACTGAATTATTCATGTTGCTGGTAAAGAAAATCATATTATCCTATTGAAAATATTTTGTCTATTTATTTTCCTTATAAGATTGTGGACAAACATATCAGATCATTTTTCATGATAGAACTAGGGAAATCTAAATTTTACTTCAGGGATAGATTGAAGCCATTACCAGCAGTTTGTTATTCCCTGTGTCTCCCCTGTGGGAATTAACAACCTGGTTATACAACTGAGTTACAGACTAATGTTCCCAAATTTTAATTTAGGCTAATAAGAGGTAGCTAGAATCTCCTATTAGGACAAAGTGACAGTTTCTGTTCTCTCTAACAGTTTCCAGTTGGATATTTGTTTATTTCTGATTTCGTGTTGGGCTCATTAAAATCCCATTAAAAGCATTCCTCTAAAAGCTACCTTCTTATTGTTCAGCATTATGGAGTTACTTATCCAACACTGTTGAAACGATTTTTTTCAATGTTACCATTGACTGCCTTACCACCAACTTAAGCAGTTTTTTAAGAATTCATACTCCTTGACTCCTATAGCATTGGATATTTCTGTACACTTCTTCCTTCTTCATACTCTGTGAATGTTTCCTGATTATCAATACCTGCTGTTAATTCTTGAAAAATTCTAAGGACTCTTATGTTGTATTTATTTATTTTAAAATGTAGAAATATGAACCTTTGAAAACATTTAAAAGGCAGCTAAATGGCCCAATGGATAGATCATGGGACTTATAGTCAGGAAAATCTAAGTTTTGATCCTATATCAGAACCTTTAGCTATTTGACCATGGGAAAGTCACTTAACCTGCCTCAGTCTCAGTATTTTCATCTGTAAAATAAGGATAATAATAGTCCCTATTTCACAGGGTTGTTGTAAGGATCAAATGAGGTATCATATATAAAGTGCTTTTTAGACCTTAAAGGACTATATAAATGCTAGCTATTTTATTAATAACATTATCAATAATCAATGATATAAATAACTTAACACTGATAAGTATTATTGTTACCCTTAAAATAGTAAGCTATTAAATTGTCCTTTATTTAAGAGTGTTCTGAAGAAAGTATATGATTAGTCTGAAATGAAATGTCTTTAATGTTATTCAAAGTAAAATCTATAAATCCTTTTCATAAAATAGAAAAATTTCTACCTTCACACATGTGTATGTATATGTGTGTGTGTGTGTTTGTGAGAGGGAGGGAGGGAGGGAGGGAGGGAGGGAGGGAGAGAGAGAGAGAGAGAGAGAGAGAGAGAGAGAGAGAGAGAGAGAGAGAGAAAGTGAGAGTATTGTACTAGAAACAAAGCTAGATGGCTCCTCACTGTGAACATTATATAGGGATTATTGTTCTGATACATATTGGGTCAGATAGTCTCTGTCTGAGGTTATATCCAGTTTTGAGAGTCTGTGATTGTAAATACCTTTCAGACAACTCCTAAATTTATTTTACTTACTCACATTCACTCTCTAAATGTGACAATCACCCAAAGGCTCTGTCACTGACTCTCTTCCCTCTCTATATTAGGGATCTCATTCATTTCTGTTGATACAACTGTTATTTCTTTTTGTTGTTGTTTTTTGTTTTTGGGGTGTTTTGTGGGGCAAAGAGGCTTAATTGACTTACTCAGGGTCACACAGCCAGTAAGTGTCAAGTGTTTGAGGTTGGATTTGAACTCAAGTACTCCTGAATTCAGGGTTGGTGCTTTATCCACTGTACCACCTAACTGCCCCCTCAACTGTTATTTATATGTGAATCACTCTTTATGCCTTTTGTCCCAACTTTCCCCTCAAATTCAGTACTGCTGTGGTCTGAACAACTTTATCTGAGTCATGGAATCAAAGTATTAAAGTTAGAAAGTAACTTTGAGTTCATCTAGTCAAACACCCTTATTTTACAGGTGAGAAACCTGTGTCTCAAAGAAGTTGAGACTCTCAAAGTCTACAGGTAGAAATGTCAATGTTAGGATTTGAACCCAGCTTCTCTTATGCCTCAAAATCTGTTCCAACCTGTAGCTTTCATGAGCATGATTCCAGTCACCCAGGATTAAAAATTCAGTTAACTATTATTTTTATTTTTCCATTCTCCATAAATACTCAGTTGACAGCCCTTAAAAATTTTATCCCTGAAATAGTGCTTGCACCTCTAACCATTTTTACCCCATTTCCCACCATTCCTACCATAACCCATTACTTAGACTATTGCAACAGACAACAGTATTGCTTCAGACTAATTGCTGGCTGAAGAAAATCTTCAGTCAGCTATTCAGTAAACAGGTATTTATTAAGTTCTTAATGCATGTCTGGTACTGTGCTAAGTGTTGGGGATACAAAGAAAGCAAAAACATAGTCACTTTAGTCAAAGAGTAACATTCTAATGGAAGAAACAACACCTAAACAACTGTGTACATACAAGATATATTCTGTATATGTGTTAATGGGAAATTCAGAGGTAAGGTGCTAGAAGTGGAGCAAGAAAAATCTTTAACAGAAGGCAGAATTTGAGTTATTGTGAAAAAAGCCAGAGTGTGGATGTAGAGAGGGGAAACATACAAGGGCCTGCAGACAGCCAAATAAAAGGCACAGAGTTGGAAAGTGCAATGTCATTTGAAAGGGAAAGCAAGAAGATAAGTTTTATTTGATCACAAAACATGATTAAGGAGTAAATTTTAATAAGATTAAAACGGTAGGATGGGGGCTTGATTGTTTTTAAAAGTGAAACAATCCAGCAGTAAGAGATAGAAAGAGAAATTCCATATAAAGTAATGGTAGCAATATAAAATATTTGGGAGTCTACTTGCCAAGACAAACCCAGGCACTCTATGAACACAATTACCAAACACTTTTCACACAAATCAAATCAGATCTAAATAATTGGAAAAATATCAATTGCTCATGGATAGGCAGAGCTAATATAGTAAAAATGACAATTCTACCTAAATTAATTTACTTATTCAGTGCCATACCAATCAGACTACCTAAAAATTATTTTATAGAGCTAGAAAAACTAATAACAAAATTCATCTGGAAAAAAAAAGCTCAAGAATATCAATGGAAATAATGAAAAAAATGCACAGGAAGGTGAGTTAGCTGTACCAAATCTGAAGCTCTACTATAAAGTGGCAGTCATCAAAACTATTTGGTAATGGCTAAGAAATAGAGTGGAGGATCAATGGAATAGGCCACCCACAGGAGACACAGTAGTAAATGACTTTAGTAAAGTAGTGTTTGATAAAACCAAAGACTCCAGCTTCTGGGATAGGAATTCAGTATTTGACAAAAACTTCTGGGATAACTGGAAGATAGTATGGCAGAAATTAAGCATAGACCAACATCTTACACCTTATACTAAAATAAGTTCAAAATGGGAACATGATTTAGACATAAAAGGTGATAGCATAGGTAAATTAGGAGAGGAAGGAATAGTCTACCTTTCAGATCTTTGGAAAAGAGAACAATTTATGACCAAACAAGAGATAGAGAATATTATGAATTGCAAAATGTATGATTTTGATTACATTAAATTATAAAGTTTTTGTACAAACAGAAGCAATACATCCAAAATTAGAAGGGAGGCAGAAAGTTGGGAAATAATTTTTATGGCCAGTACTTCTGATAAAGACCTCATTTCTAAAATATACTGGGAACTAAATCAAATTTATAAGAATCCAAGTCATTCCCCAATTGAGAAATGGCCAAAGGATATGAACGGGCAGCTTTCTGATGAAGACATCAAAGCTATCTATTGCCATATGAAAAAATGCTCTAAATCACTATTGATTAGAGAGATGCAAATTAAAACAACTCTGAAGTACCACCTGACACCTATCAGATTGGCTAATATGACAAAAGAGAAAGTAATAAATGTTGGAGAAGCTGTGGAAAAATTGGAACACTGTGAATTGATCCAACTGTTTTGGAGAGCTATTTGGAATTATGCCCAAAGAGCTATAAAGCTGTGCAGACCCTTTGGCCCAGAAATACCACTTTTGGGTCTTTTTCCCAAAGAGATCATGAAAAGGGAAAAGAACTGACATGTACAAAAATATTTATAGGTGCTCTTTTTGTGGTGGCAAGGAATTGGAAATTGAGGGGCTGCACATCAATTGGGGAATGACTGAACAAGTTGTGGTATATGAATGTAATAGAATTCTATTGTACTGTAAGAAATGATGAGCAGGAGGAGTTCAGAGAAACCTGGAAGGACTTGCATGAATTGTTGATGAGTGAAATGAGCAGAACCAGAAGAACATTGTACACAGTATCATCAACATTATGTGTTGATCAATTGTGATAGACTAGATTCTTCTCACCAATCCAATGGTACAAGAAACTTCCAAAGGACTCATGATGGAAAAGGTTCTCCAAATCCAGAAGAAAAAAAAAGAACTGTGGAATATGAATGCTGATTGAGCCATACTATTTCTTTTGTTGTGGGGGCTGTTGTTTTTCTTTTTTGAGATTTTTTTTTCCTTCTTGCTCTGATTCTTCTTGTATAACATGACTAATGCAGAAATATGTTTAATGTTATTGTACATATATAACCTATTTCAGAATACCTGCTGTCTTGGGGAGAGTGGGAGGGAGAAAAATTTGAAATTGGAAATCTTATATAAACAAATGTTGAAAACTATCTCTACATGTAACTGGAAAATTTTTTAAAAAGGAAAAAAAACCTCATACAAAAATAAGCTGAGGAACCATGATGGACTTTAGTTAAATCCTTTCATAAGTTCCCAAAATGATCCTCTTACAAAATCTTTGTCTTTGACCTTTAATCTTCATACTTACATTTTATAAGTTTTTAATAAATAAAATATTTTTCTGCCCCTTTTTAAAAAAGTGCATTTATTGAATAGAGGCAGGGAGTGGCATGTTAAGACTGGTACCTTAGGAAGGTATCTTTGGTGCTTAATGGTGAGTAGACTAGAGTTGGTAAATAGGGAAAACAGATGGAAGACTATTGTAATAATTCAGATATGATGTGATGATGAGGGTGGCAGCCGTATAGATACAGAGAAAAGAATGTATAGAAGGATGTTGAAAAAGTAGAAAATACAAGATTTGTCAGTAAATTGTGTATGTGGGGTGTGTGAGTGTGTAATCTGGGATGACACTGACATTGTTAGCCTAAGTGGGAGGACAGTGATGTACTTTATATTAAAAGAAAAGTCAGGAAGAGTGGAGGGTTTGGGGAGAAAGATTCAATTTCTATTTTTGGACATGTTGATTTTAAGTTGTCAAGTTGGAAATACAGTTTGAGAAGTCCAATAGATAGTTGATATGAGATGAAATATAAGGGAAGATACTGGGGCTGGATGAATAGATATGAGAATCACCTGTACAGAGATGATCACTGAACCCATTAGAGTTGATGAGATCATCAAGGGAGGTGGTATAAAACAGGGTTTGTTAGCTTTTTTGTGTTATGGCCTTCTCTAAGGTTGGTGGGCCTTCTCTAAGGTTGGTGAAGCCTAATGACCCTTTCTTTCTCAGAATGGTTTAAAATAATCAAAGAAAATGCTACATTTTACTTAGAGGTTAGTGAAAAGGAAGATGGAATTTCTCCTTTCCAAATTCTGAGTTACCCTGAAATCTAAGGTATCTATCTATGAACCCCAGGTTAAGAATTACTGGTATAACTTCCAAGAGCACATAAACTGTGAGCCCACCACCGTGAGGGGTCTTTGGTCTAAGTGAGACAGCCAAATGATCATCCTTTTATTAATAGATATGTTGGAATTATTAATAAAATGATGAAATTACCCAGAAAAAATGTTATTGTAATAGAGGGTGAAAAGAAGAGGACCAAGGATAAATCCTTGGGGGATTTATTGAACGGTTGGAGTGCATAACCTGAAGGAAGATCCCTCAAAAGAGACTAGAAGGAATGTCAGACAGGAAGAAATAGAAGCAGAAGGGAACAAATCCACAGTATACCGCAGCCTGTTAGAGCAGTTTGAAAGAGCCAGGTTTCAGTGTGAATATTTACACTTCAGAAATTGGCAAATGCTACAGATCAGGGCTTGATTTATTATTTTGATTTTCTAGTCAAGAAAGTGACAGAGAAAATGTTAATAATGTAGATTAATCTTTAAAGCATGCCAGGCATATGTGTGTGTGTTTGCATGTGTAGTACTGTGAGAAAATTATTACCAGGCCCATCCCCCTTGCTGAGAGTGGGAGGAAGGGGGGGGGCTGACCTTTGATTTAAGATCAACCAGGCATCAGGAAGTTACCTCAAGTTCATGGACGGCCTTCAAGTCATGCCAAACAATGGACTTGAATGCTAACAGCCATTTAGCTTGGAGCTGTGTGTAGGGCCCGCCTGTCTTCTGGTCCTATAGGGAACTTCCACTGAAACAGAAACAAGAACTTTCTCTTTGTGGCCTGGGACTTGTAGGTGAAGGTAGCTTTTTCTTCTCTCTCTCCCATAGATCCTAGCTAGGCTTTCCTATCTTTCAGAGAAACGTGTTCTCTCTCTGCTAACCTCTAATATACTTTAATAAATGCTTAATTCCTAAACTGGTACTAAAGCTTCTAATTTATAAGTAAACCCTAGCTAGTTTTCCCTACACTTGGGACAGAGATAGTCACCACACATTTAGTTTTACTTGTAATAGTACCTACATACATATGTGTACATAACATATATATATATATATATATACACACACATATGTATGCATATATATGTGCATACATACATACACATATATTATGGGTGTGTGTGCCAGTTTTTAACCAGTATACTCATGGAGTAGTGATGTCAGGAAAAAGAGAGGAAAGACCATCCAGGAAAAGAGGGTTATCATCACTGGCAGAGGTTGTAGGGTCAGGAAGAATTAAGAGAGATAAATTTTATTAATTCTGACAATTAATTATCAAAGCATTGATAACTTTAGAGAGAGCAGTTTCATTTGAATGATGAGTTCAGAAGTTAGAGAGTAAGAGGCAAGGAAATGGAGGCGCTGCTTGCAGACAACTGTCTCCAGTACTTTGCTCAGGAAAAGCAGAAGAGATATGGGATAATAACTAGTGGAGATGGTTGGATAAGGTGAGGATTTTTTTAAGACAAAGAGACACATAAATATTCATTGGCAGCAAAGGAACAGCCAGTAATTAGGGAGAGATTAAATATTAATTAATGAATGGGGAATATAGAAGGGCAATGGGTTGGAGAAGAGATGAATGAATGTAGACAGGCACCTTAGGTAGCATAGTGGATAAAGAACTGGCCCTGGATTCAAGAGGACCTGAGTTCAAATTTGGCCCCAGACACTTGATATTTACTAGCTGCGTGACCCTGGGCAAGTCACTTAACCCTCACTGCCCAGCAAGAGAGAGTGAGTGAGAGAGAGAGAGAGAGAGAGAGAGAGAGAGAGAGAGAGAGAGAGAGAGAGGGAGGGAGAGAATTTTAAAGAAGTTTCCCTTGTCAGAAATGAAGATTTCCTCTTCATATGAAATGGGGGTAGATGGAAGAATATATCTGAGCAATGTGAGATAAGGAGGAAGGGAGAAGAGGAAGCACTTAGCCATAGCCTTATTTAAAAAAATTTTTTTAATGAAGCGTGAGGCAAGGACTTCAGCTTAGAACATGGAGGAAAGGGATTCTATGAGAGTCTTGAGAAAGATTGCAAAGGTTTGGAATAACTGTTGAGGTGACTGGGATAGTTTATAGAATAGGGAGGTAGAAAATGACTGCCTTGCTGCAGTGAGGGGTCAGTTTGTGATTTTTTCCAGCTTCATTCAGAAGCACAACGGTAAGTGAAGGAAACAGATGGTGAGAGTAAGCCAAGGATGAGACTTCTAAGGGCAAGATCCTTGCTAACATGTGTTTGGGCAGCTTCTAGAGAACAAGACAAAGCGGATTATCCAGTGCAGTTAAATTGGTTCACAAAGTGGTCTAGATGAGGAAGGGAGAATAGTGTAATCATTGCAGGGATGATGACCTGAGAAAGAATTGAAGGATTGAGGGATTAGGGGTCATAAAGAGAATGAAGAAAAGGGTTTGGGTTTCCAAGGCAGAGGGAGAGTTTGAAGGACAAGGGATTGTAATCAGATAAAGAATCTTCAAAGTTCATGAACTTGAACTTGGTGGACTTATGGGTAATGGCACGATCAAAGATATTAACACCTCTGTGTGTAAATATGATGGAGTAGAAGAGTAAATAAATAGAAGAACTGGTTGCTTAGGGGCTTGAGGGAATATGAATATGTATATTAAAGTCTACTAATACTGAGGCAGGATTTGAGTAAGAGAAAAGAAGACTATGGCCCAAGCACTGAAATCAATGAGGAAAGAAGGAGAGTGTCTTAGAGCTCCATGGATGACAACCACCAGAACCCTGTTTGGGTAATAAATATAGATTTAATGAACCTCAGAAGATAAGTAGTTGGAGGGTGATGATATTAGAGGAAAGGTATAAAAGTCGCAGTGGGAAGCAAGGAACATTTTGTTTCCCTTAACCATGAGCAATGATTTAGGGAGTATGAGTGCAACCAGTATTAGCAAGAGGGGCCAAGGGTGTTACCAGGACAGAGCCCGGTCTCAGTGAATACAAGAAGATGAAGAAAGTGAGAAAGGAAAGTGTTTAAAGTGAAATCTAGGTTTTTACCTATGAAGCACCCATTCTGGAGAGCACAGATGAAGGGGCAGTTAGCTTTAGAAAGAGACATTGTTGGGGTTGGATTGATGGGGGTGAAATTAAGGGAACAATCAGTGGGAGACCTAGAATATATATATATATATATATACATATATATACATATATATATATATATATAATTGATCATTTAACTCAGGAATCTTTTCATTGGTTATAGGAGTTTAGTCTGACGGTTGGAGTTGTCCCAAGGAGTCAGGCAGCTTGGTATAGAAGGAAGGAAAAGGAGAGAGCCCTGGAAATTGCTGCTGTGGAACTATATATCACATATCTGTTAACTCTCCACAGAGCACAGTGGAAAGAACAGGTAGATCTGGAGTGGAACATTTGGGTTAAATGGTTGAGGGGAATGGAAATAAGGATTGGGCATTGGGGCACTGGGGGTGTAAGTTTGTACGTTGTTAGCTGGGTATTCAGAATTCCCAGCATGGGGAGAATATGATGGTGTAAATATGCTAAACTAGGAGGAATGAGCCCAGGCAGAATATCAAGTGGCCTAAAGAGGTCCATTGAGGGACAGGGTGATTAGCTTATTCAAGGCCCTCCCTCAAGTGAGGTGGAAATGTGTAGTCCTGGGACACTAAGAAAGTCCTACAGAAGGTTGGGGTAAATGAAAGTATGGCCTAGGGGAGCTTAGATAAGGGAGGGGACTTGGCACTTTCTTTTGTATCACATCTAAGCAAGGCCTTTAGAACCTCAGAAAAGGCCTAGGGGGTGAAGATAGCAACTATGAGTGGGTGGGCTTCATTAGTCAAAGCATCATGATCATCAGCTGTGTTCTCATGGTCCTGTTCTGTGCAAAACCATGTAAGCTTTGGACCCATTCCACCAAAGTCCAGACCATGTTTTCTTAAACATTGGATCAGGTATTTCTTTGATTTCCTGGCTTTCACTTTGGTTCAGCCTTAATAGTTACTCTTTAGTATTAGACATTTAAGTCTGTGCATTGGTCAATTTTCTTATGCCTGTTCATCACTCATTGATTCCAGCCATGGATCCTTACTACATGTCTCTGAATGATTAATTTTCAGGAGGCATACATGTTAGAGAGCTCTATTTCAGACATTCATATCTATGTGAAAATAACCATGGAAATGGAAGAGAACATTCCAGTCTTTGGAATCCTCTGGCATGGGGATTCTCATCACTGGCCGTAATTTTCCTCTGTCTTCTGTAAGTTCCAGTTTTTTTCTTTGACCAATAAATAAAACTTTTCCTCGTTGTATTCTGTGCTTTCAGAAAGATTTGGTAAAATTTCTGCATCTGGGGATCTTAGCCATAGCTAAGAAATTCTGCAAAGAGGAACTAAACCTTTTTGTTCCATGAGTATTTCTCATTCAACAATTTCATTTTCTATTCCTTTAGAGATGGAGACACAACAATCACCTTTCAAATTGGCTTCCTAGGGCAGCTAGGTGGCGCAGTGGATAGAGCACCGGCCCTGGATGCAGGTGGACCTGAGTTCAAATTCAACCTCAGACACTTGACACTTACTAGCTGTGTGACCCTGGGCAAGTCACTTAACCCCCATTGCCTCACCAAAAAAAAAAAAAAGTAAATAAATAAATTGGCTTCCTGGCTCCAATCTCTCCTTTCTTCTCTCTCTTTCTCAGTCTTTCTCTGTTTCTCTGTCTCTCTCTATCTTCATCATTATCCTAATGAATCCTACTGATCTAGCCACTCCTCTGCTCAGATATTTTCAGTAATAACCTAGTAGCCTCTCTAGTTGTACAGGCCCTACAAAATCTGACTCCAAACTCTGTTTATAGTCCTATCATATGCCTTTTCAAGATTTTATGTTCCAGCCAAAGTATAGTTCTTACCATGTCTGGTTCTCCTCCTTCTCTCTCCTATTTCCATATCTCTGCTTACCTAGTCTCCATGCCTGGAACAGAGTTATTTCCCCAGTACTGCTTACTAAATGTAAGCCTTTCAAAACCTAGTTCAGGTTCTACCTCCTTCATGAAACCTTCCCTCATGTTGCCACCTGGAAATAAGTGGTATCTCTTTCAAATATCTTGTAATACTTTGTATCTTTCCTTTGATTTTGTCTCATAGTTTTCTTTTATTTTGGTTACTTGTTTATATTTAATTCCTGTTTTCTGATTATTTGCTCCTTGAAGGCAGATTTTATTTCATGTTTTATTTCATCTTCTCCACCCCCACACACTTGCCTACTACCATCTTTTAGATATAGTGTTATTATTGACTAAATCAATGGCATTATTCAATTAAATTCAACAAATATTTGTTAAATGCCTACAGTCAAAGAAAACTCTATAATGCTGTACTGCTTGGAGTAGTTTAGATTATTCAGTTTGGATTTTGCTCATATCAATTTTAATAATCTGTTTTTCAATGGATATGGCAGTGTGCTATCAAGTCTGTGCCTCTAGACATTTCTATTGCATCCATAATAGGTCTCTGCATTCCCACTGAGTCATTTGGAAATCTCCTGGTGAAAGTAATAGAAAGAGTAATGGCACTTGTCTGTGATTTACATAATTATACCAACTCATGTAGACTTGTCTAGTTGGAAACTTAACCTTTTCCTTTCCTTACCAGTATTCCCTGTACCCACAGTATTTTTTTTAATTGGGTCCCATTTATTTACATTTCTTGCAGCCTTTTTCAGAACAAAGTGATTATAAGCATAAGGTGGTACTATACAAATTCAAATCACTCCAATTAAATTCATAGCCAGTAGTTCACTTGGCCTTACTTTGAGTAGGTAAAAGCAATGTTTTCCTAGGCTCATAGCATCAGCTTTTTGAACAGCAATGACTTTTGCAATAATTGATCAGAGGTCAACTGAAAAGGTTATTTTAAAAGGAATTCCACTAAGATAAGCTGCAATGAGCCCTGAGTGCTTTCTGTGAGAATTTTGAAATCCTTTTACTTTATGAGTGTTTTTAAAAGTGGTTTCTCACTATAACATACTAGTTCTAAAACAATTCTCCTGCATGATTATTATTGCTATTATAAATAGGTGCTAACATTTATATACCACTTTAAGTTTTGAAAATTGTTTCCCATATATTTACTCATTTGATAACTCACAACAATTTTATGATTATTATTATCCAACTTTTACAGATGAGGGAACTAAGCCTGTGAGATGTTAAATGGCTTACCAGGCACAAAACTGATAAGTATCTGAGGCAGGATTAGAGTTTATTTTCCTAACTCCAAATTCTGTTCAGCAGCCTTCTTCAATGTGAGAAATACAAAGAGTGCAGATGGTTTAAACTTTTGCTAAGCCAGAGTCAGCACAGTTAACAGTGACATATCTTTACCAACCTGATGTCTGACATGCAGAAAATTTTTATTTAATATCTAAATTCTTAATTTGAGTCTTAAAATGCTCCAGAGTGTGTAGTCATTGCTTCCTTCTTTTTTTTTTTTGGTGGGCCAATAAGGGTTAAGTGACTTGCCCAGGGTCACATAGCCAATAAGTGTCAAGTGTCTGAGATTGGATTTGAACTCAGATCCTCTTGAATCAAAGGCCAGTGCTTTATCCACTGTGCTACCTAGCTGCCCCCACTGTGTAGTCACTTCTAATACCCTATAGTACAGTGCACTGTCTCCTTATACTTCCTTCATCATTTACTTAAACATGATCAATATTGCCAGTTATTTCGGTTCTTTCTTACTGTCTCTAGCCCATTAATGCCTCAGCATTTCTGTGGATCCTGTGACAATTTTCCATGTCAGTTTAGCTTTGTATGCCTAACTGAATTCAGCCCAGAATAGAAATGTCTAATACACAATTTTACTGACCATCACAGAACCATTTCTTTCTAAATCTTTCATGTCTTTGATCCCCTTTTAAAGAGGTTGTACATTTTTCAGCTTTTAGCTCAGTTTTTAGTCTGAGATGCTACTACATTTGTATCATTGATATATTGCAAGCAAATTTATTTTGAACTGTTCTTGAAGTTCAACACAACAATAGTGAACTCGCTTTAAATATAGATTACTATTTAGATAGTAGACAAAAAATGTGCAGATGCAAATTCACCTTTGCTAATGCTTATTATATAAAAAATTGTCTATTTGAGCCCATAATTAAATCTTGCTTGTTTGTTAGAATGTAAGCAATTTTTAAGTACATGTTTTTTCACTTGCTGTATTTCTAGCATACTGCCTAGCATATAACAGGTTTGATAAATACTCATGATTGATTGATTATTATTGTTGTTATTTTTGATTGATTCTTATACTTTGGTCAATTTATGAATAGATTTTATTATTTAACAATTGGTTCTCCAAAAACAAAATTATATTTCATGTTCTTATATTTTAAGCATTTGGGTTTTTTAAAATATCAATTTAGTACATTTTTCTCTATATCAATTTATAGAAAAACACCTATGATTCTTGGTTCTTGTACTTAATTAATTGCAGAAAAGATTGTTCTTTTTTAACACTTAAAATAGCTTTGAAAAGAAAATAGTTTATTTCATATTAAGCTCAAACACTGAATCCTACAAGAAAGTAAAAATAATTCACTGTGACAATTTGAGGTTTGTCTGTAATTTAAATTTTTCTTCATATTTTTCTTGCTGAATGTTGGACAAAGAAGATAATGTGCATGACGTCTTGAACTATCTAGGTAGCTAGCTTATGCAGTAGCTAAGAGCAGTATATTTGCAATAAGAAAGAGCTGAGTTCAAATCCTGCCTCAAACCCTGGCAAATCACTTACCTAACCTCTTTCAGGCAGTTTCCTCATCTGTAAAATGGTGATAAGAAAGATAACATATATAGTGCTTTGTAAAACAAACTTCTATATAAATGCTGCTATTATTAATCTCATTTCCTTTTAGATTAGCTTTCTCTTGATTAACAGTCCACAGTGTTAGTTGCTAATATGCTCAAAGTCAGAATGTAATTTCCTTCAAATTTGTTTTTCACCATCCTCATCCTTTCTAAACATAAATTTATGAGTTAATGTATAAGAGTAGATAAACTTGGCTTCAAACTGTAAGAAACTTGTGTTCAAAGTCCACCTTTGACATACAAGCACTGTGTGACTCTGGACAAAAGGTTTAATCTCTCAGTTCCCCCCAAATGCTACAAGACTGGACTTCACAAAGAACATTATGATCTGGGCAGAAAGAGTTCCTTTATAAAACTGGGGGCTGGTAACGCAAGTAGAGTGGCAGCTGAGTAAATAGAGCTAAGGAATTAGCATTCAAATTATTCTAAAGCAAAAATTCACAAACAGAATTTTGATTCCACAGTAAATAGGTCAAATCAGTGCAGGAGTCAAGCTAGAATTATTTTTAAATGGCAAGAATCTAATATTGCCACATTAGATGAATTTGCATAATTTGATTTATATCATTAAATCTAATTACTGTACTTTTACCACCTGCATCTCAATTTCAGAAAGTTTTTCAAAAATAAGAGGAATTATTTCAAAAGTATAAAATCTGATTAAACCACTCTAACTCTAATCTCTAGAAACATGGGACATTTGGTCACCATTTACTAGCAATGCAAGAGATGCTATGACAAGATTGTTCAAGACACTTTTTGGCCAGAAACAAAATAAAATGTCATATTATGTATTCTTGGCTGAATGGGAGCCTTTTAATTTTAGAGAATTTTAAGATTTGTCTTGACATCTACCTCTACTCTTGAATATATGGTCTGTGTCAACCAGTGAGTTCCTCAATAAAAGGACTAGGGGAGTAATTTTTACGTTTAGGTAGCCTCAGTTCTGTCTAGAATGTCCCTAACCACAACTCTTTCTTTCATCAGGATTGGCAAAGGGAAGTCCTGTTTGAATTGTCATTGAAGTACTCAGAGTTCTTTGATGATGACTTTGTTGGCAGAAGGACAGGATAGATCAGAAATTACCAGCACCTGGGCACCAAACAAATTAGCAGGGTTGGGTCAATTAGTGACATCCAGTCAGTGCAAGGATTTCAGGGTAGGAAAGGTCTTGTCATGGAAGCAATGAGAATTGTCAGTCTCAGGATTATCTAGCAACAGATAGTGCTATGAGGATTTTAGGTTCAAGACCAAGACTCCTTTCCCTAGAAGGATAGATGTGGGGATGCAAAGCAACTCTATCTCTAAATAAATTTGAAGAGGAGGAGTTAGGTAACCAAGGCAAAGTTTTAGGTATCAAAAGGTTTTCCCAAGACTTCATTACTGAAATTAGGATCCAAGGCAACAGGGCCTTGAATAGACAACCAGAATACAGCCAGCTAGTAGAAATAAGGTGACAGAAAGACCTATGATGAGATTAATACTGAATTAACTAAGTATTTTGGAATAGAATAAATGTCTTAGTGAAAAAAGGCTAAATATGGGAGTTAAAAAGACCTGAGTTTCAATTCTACCTCAAATATCTACTTAGCTAGGTGGTCCTTTATGAGTCACATAACCTCAGCCTCATTAAACTTCATTCCCCCCAGCTATAAAATAAGTATGATGCTGACATTTGCCTCACAGGGTTGTTGTGAGGATCAAATGAGATAATATATGTACATTTTTTTATAAAACTTAAAGTACTATATAGATAATAGTTATTATTGTTCTTTTCCAAGGGCTACTTAAAACCTTCTGGGTCAGGAATGATCCATAGATAAGGAAATTGAAACTGGTGGGATGCATAAGATCTTGTCTTGAAAGGCCAAATTTGAACTTAGATCTTCCTGACTGAAGGTCTGGAGCTCCATGTACTCCACTACCTAGCTGCCTAGGTATTAAAAAGACATGAGTTTAAATCCAGCCTTAAACAATTATATGCTATATGACTGTGGACAAATCATTTAACCCCTCTCTGTCTCAGTTTCCTGATCTATAAATGGGAATAATAATGAAACTTATACTCCTGTGTTGTATGAGGACAAAATAAGATAATATTTGAAAAGTTCTTTGCAAGTTCTAAAATACTATCTAAACATTTAGTATTATGTTTAGTATTATGCTCCTATGGTTTTACATTGGCATAAAAAATTTAATGGGTAATGTTCCATTTTCTCTATTTTTAAGAGTAATCTCTGTAATAGGGATCATTTTTTTTTTTGGATGTTACCTAGGGGTTACTGATTTTTAGAAAATTTGAAAGGAATCTACTATTAATCTATATGGGCCCAGAGTTTTACTTTTTGGATGGAATCTTTTCCATACTCTAAGATTGATCTGTTTAAATGATAAATGTCTTACAGTTTTAATATAAACCGAACAATTGGTATTTTTGATAACCATGTAGCTCCTTTAAATTCTCCATTAAAAAAGCTATGGGTATTATTTACTACTAATATTTCTAGGGGGCAGCTAGGTGGCACAGTAGATAAAGCTCTGGCCCTGGACTCAGGAGGACCTGAGTTCAAATGCGGCCTCAGATAGTTGACCCTTACAAGCTGTGTGACCTTAGGCAAGTCATTTAACCCCAATTGCCTCACCAAAAAAAAAAAAGAAAGAAAAAATATTTCTATTTTATTTTTTATTTATAATTATAATGATATATATTTTCTGACTTTAAAAAAATAAATTTGTGAATGACTTTCTGATTTTATTGATTTATCACCAGAAAAAACAACTGTATTTATTTATCAGTTAAATTCTTCTTTGATTTTTAATAGAATATATTTGTCCTTTTATCATTTTTTTGCAGGGCAATGAGGGTTAATTGACTTGCCCAGGGTCACATAGCTAGTAAGTGTCAAGTATCTGAAGCCAGATTTGAACTCGGGTCCTCCAGAATCCAGGGCCAGTGCTTTATTTGCTGTGCCAACTAGCTGTCCCCCTTTCACCTTTATAATCTCTTTACTTCCTCTGGAAAGTAGCCTTTTCCCTTTTCTTAGGCTTTTGGATAAAATCTTAACTTTATTTTTTTCATTTTCTTTCCTATCTTTATATGCATTTAGCAACGTGAATTTTATTATAATAAATGTTTCATAATTATCATATTATATTATATATGATTATAATATGTTTCATTATTATCATCATGCTATTAAATGTTTCTATGATTTGTTCTTTGACTCATTCATTGTCTAATATTTCTTTGTTATGGGGGCAGCTAAGTGGCACAGTGGAAAAGGCACCAACCTTGGATTCAGGAGGACCTGTGTTCAAATCTAACCTCAGAAAATTGACACTTACTAGTTGTGGGACCCTGGGCAAGTCCCTTAACCCTCATTGCCCCACCAAAAAAAATCATTGTTAAGTCTCCATTTGATTCTGTATTTTTTTTTTTTTTTGGTCCCTGAACCAATTTCTGTTTTCATTACATTGTGGTATATGAAGGATATGTTGACTATGTCTTTCTTTGTACATTTGTGTCCCATTAATTTTTGTCAAAATTCCATGTGGTACTGAGAAATATGTCCCATTTCAACATGCTATAAGATTTTTGACTCTAGATTCTTTGGAAATTTGTTCAGTTCTATAATTTCCCTTTTTTAAATCTTTCTGTTAGACCTATCCAAAAGTAATAAAGTGATTTTGAAGTCTATTGCCCATACTGTGTTACTGTCTATATCTTACTGAGACTCAGCTAATGTTTCCTTTATGAATTTGGATGCAAAGAAATTTGAAGCATTTAAGTTTATTACCAATATTTGGTTTTCTATAGTTTCTTTCAGAATGATATGGTTTCATTCTTTGTCCCTTTTTATTTTTTGAAATTTTGTTCTTGATTTTTCTGATAGCATCATGGCAACTCCTGATATTTTTGACTCATTTAATGTTTGGTACTTTTTCCCCATGTATCCTCAAGTTTTATTTCATGTATCGCTAGGTTTTTTTTAATGTGTTTCTTGTAACCAAGAGATTATATGGTTTTGTTTTCTTATCTAATCTGTCTCTCTTTTTGGTTTGTTTTATTGGATTGTTAATCTAACATAATCCATTTATGGTTATAAAATTTGGGTTTGTATCTTCCTTCATCTGTCTATAAAGGTGTTTGTGTGTTTGTTTTTTTTAATGATGATTTTCCTCCTCTTCTGCTGTAAACAAAAAAAGAAACAAATTATTTCAGTTATTTCACTTTAATCTTTTAAAGTGGCACTGTTCCCACTGGCTCTCTTCCTCTCACTTCTGATCCCCTCTTCTCATGTGTTACCATCTGTCCTTTAGGTATTTTTTTTGTTTCTTTTTGTACTTTTATGTGGTAATATATTTTTTTTACCTCTTTTTCAATTTCAGTTATTTATATAGATTCTTTCTTCCACTTCTTCCCTTTAGCTAGTGCTTTTCATTATATTTTTAATTTCATTTTTTGCAACTCTTTCTAAAAAGGGATTTATCTCACTCTATTATCCATATTCCCTTTCCATTTACTCTAGCTGCTCATACACAGATTAATGACCCCTATAATCACCTGGTGTCTCTCTTTTTTCTGTATCTTTAAACAATCAAAGTTTCCAAACTGTTCATTCTAGGCTGTGTCCTCTAAATACTTTCTGCCACTGCACTGTATAAAATACCTCATAGATTCCCTTTTCCATTGTGCCTCACTCTCATAACAATGCCAACTATTTCAGATGTCAAAGAAGACACTACCCCAAGGTAGGATCCCTCCCCCAATTTATCTGTAACCTTTCTTGTTGACATCCTCCCCACCCCTACCCCTACCACATCTGTCTAGAAAGCTCCTTGTTTCCATATTTTCCTACTCTTGCAGATGCCGGTTGCTTCCTATAGCTTTCAGCTACCCAAACCAGGAAAAGTTGACTATTCAAACCATAATCTAGTTTAAAGTCCTCATTTCTCTTCACTCATAAGCAAATTCATTAGTGGAACCCCCTCCCACCTCCAAAATAAATACTTGTTTCTTTCCTCATTTCCAATCTTTCTGATCTGCCCTCACTTCTTTGTAGGCTCTTATCTTTCTGAGACAATGGAGGCAATTTTATGCTTGTTGCTAGCTCTTCCTTTGACCCGAAGACATTACTCAGTCCTCTCAATCCCTCTGCTCCCCTCTCTTTTCATTTATCCTGCCTTGTTTTAATGTAGTCCCACAAAAGAAACATTCATCTGTATGCAAAGTGTCTCTAAGTTCTGTCCATAAGGCCCCCTGCATGCATCTTCACTGTTACCTCTTCCAGATTTTAGCCTTAAATCCAATCTCCTTGTGTACCTTTAGAAAAAAGTCTGTTGAGAGGTGAAGCCAAGATGGCAGAGAGGAATCAGCAAGCTGCCCGAGCTCTTCTTCTGTTCCCTCAAAAAGAACATTAAATCAAGCCTCTGGACAGATTCTGAAAGTACAGAACTTTCAAAGAGACAGAGAGACACAGTCTTCCAACCAGAGATAATTTAGAAGACTTCAGGAAAGGTCTGTCTGACTCTGGCAAAAGGCAGGCACAGAGCAGAGCAGCAGTGCAATGCCAAGGGGGTAGGGGCAACCTAGCAAGAAGCTGTGGGCCACAGCTGAGCAACTGAGGCCCCTGGATCCTGGCTCAACAAGCTGGTGACATAGCAGGACAGTGGCAAAAACCCACCTGCACCAGCTGAGATGGCAGGTTGCCAGTTGGAGGGCCACAGACAGGATAGGCATGACTAGGCCCACTGATCCCAGCATACTCAGACAGGAAGTCCAGGGTGGGGGAAATACATACACCATGGAAGCCTCAGTGTAAAAAGCTGGTGACACAGCCCGTATACCCCAGCACAAGAAGCTCAAAACAGGGACCCTGGTGCCCCCAGAGCAGACCTCAACTTAAAAATAAATAAATAAATAAATAAATAAATAAATGAATGAATGAATGGATGGATGGATGGATGGATGGATGGATGGATGGATGGATGGATGGATGAATAAATAAATAAGCTTTAATATGAATAAGAAGCAAAAAAGAGCCCTCACCATTTAGAGCTTCTGTATCAAAGGGAAGAGGCAAACACAAACTCATATGAAGACAATACTCTCAGATTGCCTACATGTGAAGCCTCAAGAGGGAAATTGAATTAGTCTCAAGAACAAAAAGCCTTCCTAGAAGAGCTCAAAAAGCATTTTAAAAATCAATTGAGAGAGGTAGAAGAAAAAATGGGCAGAGAGCTCAAAAAAGATTTCCAAAGTAAATTGAGAGAGGTAGGAGAACAAAAAAATGGGGAGATAAATGAAAGCAAAACAAGAAAATTATGAAAAAAGAATCAGCAGTTTGGAAAAGGCAGGACAAAGATTGACTGAAAAAAAAAATTCCTTAAAAAATTCATCTGGCCAAATGGGAAAAAAGGTGCATAATCTCACTGAAGAAAACAATGCCTTAAAAATTAAAATTGGACAGTTGGAAGATAAGTATTCCATGAGACACCAGGAATCAGTCAAGCAGAATCAAAAGAAGGAAAAAATAGAAGAAAATGTGAAATAACTCATTGGAAAGACAACTGATCTGGAAAACAGATCCTGGAGAGACAATTTGAGAATCATTGGACTGCCTGAAAGCCATGACCAGAAAAAGAATCTAGACACCATATTCAGGTAATTATTAAGGAAAACTGCCCTGATATCATAGAATCAGAGGATAAAATCATCATTGAAAGAATCCACCGATCACCTCCTGAAAGAGACCCCAAAGGGAAAACTCCAAGGAATATGGTAGCCAAATTCCAGAATTATCAGGTGAAGGAGAAAATACTCCAAGCAGCCAGAAAGAAGCAATTTAAATATTATGGAGCCACAGTCAGGATTGCTCAGGACCTGGCAGCTTCAACATTAAAGGACCGCAAGGTTTGGAATATTATATTCCCGGGAGGCAAAGGAGCTTGGATTACAGCCAAGAATCTATTACCCAGCAAAAATGCACATTCTCTTTCAGGGGAATAGATGGACATTCAATGACATTGGGAACTTTCAAGGTTTCTTGAGGAAAAGATCAGAACTGAATAGAAAATTCAATCTTAACATACAAAACTCAAGAGAACTTTAAAAAGGTAAACAGAGGGGGAAAAAGTTACTCAATAAGGTTAAACTGTTTACATCCCTACACAGGAAGATAATACTTATGACTCTTGAGAATTGTAAATGTATTTGGGCAGACAGAAGGACTATACACAGAGGGTATAATTATAAATTGTCTCTGATGTGATGATACAAAGAAAATTAAGGGGTTAAAAAGGGAGTCTATGGGGAGGAGAGGAAAGGGGAGGAGGAAGGGGATGAATTACATCATATGAAGAGGTGAAAAAAAACCTATTACAATAGAGGGAAAGAAGGGAGGGGTGAACATTGTTTCAACCCTGCTCTCACCAGATTTAATTCAAAGAGGGAATAATATATATGTTCATTTCCATAAAGAAACTTAGCTGATTTTTTAGGTAAGTAAAAGGGCAAGAGAAAGGGGAGGACTGATAGAAGGGAGGGCAAAAGCAAGGTAGAAAAGGGTGAAGAAAAGGGAGGGGGTGATAAAAAGGGAGGGCAGATTGGGGGAGGCAGGGGTAAGAAGCAAAATGTTGTTGAGGAGGAATAGGGTGAAAAAAGGGGGGAAAAGTACAAAGGGAGTAAATAGAATGGAGGGGAATAGACAGTCAGTAATAATACCTGTGAATGTGAATGGAATGAACTCTGCTATAAAACAGAAGCAAATGCAGAGTGGATTAAAAACCAGAATCCTACAATATGCTGTTTACAAGAAACACATTTGAAGCAGAGAGATACACACAGAGTAAAGGTAAAATGCTGGAGCAGAATATATTATGCATCAGCTAAAGTAAAAAAAGCAGGGGTAGCAATCCTTATCTCAGATAAAGCACAGGCAAAAATAGATCTCAGTAAAAGAGATAAGGAAGGAAACTACATCTTGCTAAAAGGTACTATAGATAATGAAGTAATATCAATATTAAACACGTATGTGCCAAGCATCCAAATTCTTAGAGGGGAAGTTAAATGAGTTACAAGAGGAATTAGACAGTAATACTATACTAGTAGGGGATCTGAATCTCCCCCTTTCAGAATTAGATAAATCTAGCCAAAAAATAAATAAGAAATAAGTGAAGAGGTGAATAGAATACTAGAAAAGTTAGACACGATAGATGTCTGGAGAAAATTGAATGGGGATAGAAAGGAATATACCTTTTTCTCAGCAGTACATGGCACATTTTCAAAAATTGACCATGTATTAGGGCACAAAAACCTCACAGTCAAATGTAGAAAGGCAGAAATAGTAAATGCATCCTTCTCAGATCATGATGCAATAAAAATTACATGTAAGAAAGAGCCAGGGAAAAGTAGACTGAAAATCAATTGGAAACTAAATAATTTCATTCTAAAGAATGAATGGGTCAAATAATAAATCATAGAAACAATAAATAACTTTATCCAAGAATATGACAAAGATGGGACAACATACCAAAATCTATGTGATGCAGCTAAAGCAGTGCTTAGGGGAAAATTTATAGCTCTAACTGCTTACCTTAATAAAAAAGAGAAAGAGTAGATCAATGAATTGGGCATGCAACTTAAAAAGATAGAAAAAAAAAACAAATTAGAAATCCCCAATTAGATACTGAACTAGAGATCCTGAAAATTAAAGGAGAAATTAATAAAATTGAAAACAAGAAAACTATAGAGTTAATCAATAAAATTAAGAGTTGGTTTTATGAAAAAAAAAAACAATAAAATAGATAAAATATTGGTTAATTTGATTTAAAAAAAAAGGAATAAGAAAACCAAATTACCAATATCAAAAATGAAAGGGGTGTTGTTACCACCAATGAAGTGGAAATTAAATCAATAATTAGGACTTCTTTTGCCCAACTGTATAAATGTGACAATCTAAATGAAATGGATAAATATTTACAAAAATACAAACTGCCCAGGTTAACTGAAGAGGAAATAAAATCCTTAAATAAGCCCATATTAGAAAAAGAAATTGAAGAAACCATTAATGAACTTCCTAAGAAAAAATCCCCAGGGCCAGATGGGTCTACAGATGAATTTTACCAAACATTTAAAGAACAATTAATTCCAATATTATTCAAATTATTTGAAAATAGGTGAAGAAGGAGTTCTACCAAATTCGTTTTATGACGCAAATATAGTGTTGATACCTAAACTAGGAAGAGCTAAACAGAGAAAGAAAATCATAGACCAATTTTTCTAATAAATATTGATGCAGAAATCTTAAATAAGATATTAGCAAGGAGATTACAGCAAGTGATCACCAGGGTAATACACTATGACCAGGTGGGATTTATACCAGGAATACAGGGCTGGGTCAACATTAGGAAAACTATTAACATAATCAACCACATCAATAAGAAAACTAACCAAAATCATATGATTATCTAAATAGATGCAGAGAAAGCTTTTGACAAAATACAGCACATATTCCTAATAAAAACACTGGAGATTTTAGGAATAGGTGGAGAAAAGAAAGAAAGAAAGAAAGAAACTTTGGAATATAGACACTGATTGGACCATACTATCTCTTTTGTTTTTGGTGCTGTTGTTTTTCTTTTTTGAGGTTTTTTCTTCTTGCTCTGATTCTTCTTGTATTATATGACTAATGCAGAAATATGTTTACTGTTATGTATGAGATTACCTGCTGTCTAGGGGAGGGGGGCAGGAAGGGGATGGAGGGAGAAAAAATTTGAAATTTGAAATCTTATCTAAACAAAGTTTGAAAACTTAAATAAATATATAAATATATGTCTCCTACTATTCTTTGTCCCTCTATTGCTGTTGCTATCTGCATTTATTCATTCCTTTTGCATTTCTCTTCATTGAAGAGTTGGAGAAACATTATCTCTTTTGTTCTGTTTTTCTTTTTTCTTTTTTCTTTTAATTGATAGCCCATCTTTTTTTTTTTCTGAATAAGCTCTGATTTTAAAGATAGATCTCCCAGGGTTGCAATCTAAACGCCAGTGATCTTCAGAACACATTCTATTTCCTTCTCTTTTTTTCTTGCAGGTAAATAATAGTTTTGATTTTTTTTGAATAGCCTTTGTTTGTGTTTGAAGTTCTTTCTCATGATGGCATTTGGAACTTTTGAGTTCTGAATTGAATAATTAAAATTAACCAGAATATTTTGGAGTTTGCAGCCTCCCCTCCCCCCTCCTTTGGAGGGAATGTTTGAATTCTTTCCATTGTTACTTCATTTTGTGTGTTCATAAATTCTGGGCAGTTCTCTTCTATTATTTGCTTTATTATGGTGTTATGATCTTCTTTATCATGTCATATTTCTTTGCAAGAACTATATATCCTATATTTGAGATCCATGTTTTGCTTGCTTCCCAGGCACCACCAATTCAGAGCTTTGCACACTGGTGCTACTGGTTTACAATTTCTGACTGGATTTTGCTCATGATCTGCTAAGAGCAAGGTGTTGATTTCCAATCAAACTTCTGAAGCCTAAAGCCAGCATCTCTAGCATACTAGAAAGAGGTGGGGGGATGAGGTTCAAGGATATATTTATTATAAGCTTGTTTATGTCCTTGGGTCTGCTAGTGTAGTTTTGCTACAGTTATCATGGGGGTTATGTATAGGGGGAAAGTGTGCTAAGGTAGTTCGAGGCCATTGACCATCACTTCCTGGGTTTGGAGGGATTTTCTTTCTGGAAGTTTTCATTTTGGGATCTCTTTCAGGAGGTGATTGGTGAATTCTTTCAATTTCTATTTTACCTTCTGCTTCTAGAATATCAGGACAATTTTTCCTGACAATTTCTTGGAAGATGATGTCTTTTTTTTTTTTTTAGTGAGGTAATTGGGGTTAAGTGACTTGCCCAGGGTCACACAGCTAGTAAGTGTTAAGTGTCTGAAGCCAGATTTGAACTCAGGTACTCCTGACTCCAGAGTGGGTGCTCTATCCACTGTGCCACCTAGCTGTCCCAGAAGATGATGTCTAAGCTCTTTTTTTGATCGTGGTTTTTAGGTAGTCAAACGATTTTCAAATGATCTCTCCTGGATCAATTTTCCAGGTCAGCTGATTTTCCAAGGTAATATTTCATATTGTCCTGTATTTTTTATTCATTTAGATTTGCTTTATTGTGTCTTGATTACTCATAATTCATTAGCTTCTATTTGCTCTATCCTAATTCTTAAGCAATAATTTTCTTCAGAGAGCTTTTGTGCCTCCTTTTACATTTGGCCAATTTGGCTTTTCAAACTGTTGACTTTTTTTTCAGGACCCTCCTGCATCACTCTCATTATGCTTTACATTTTTTCATCTACTTCTCTTACTTTTCCCTCAACCTCTCTTACTTTATCTTCAAAGCCCTTTTTGAGAGCTTCCATGGTCTGAGACTGATTCATATTTTTCTTGGACTCTTTGGATGTAGGAGCTTTGACCTTGTTATCTTGTTCTGAGGATATATTTTTATGTACCTTGTCACAAGGAAACTTTTGAGGGTTCACTGCTTTTTCTGCTTGCTCATTTTCTCCACATCTTTCTTTCTTTTAGTTCCTTCTTAAAGTGGAGCACTGCTTGCAGGGTAAACTGTCCCAAGGTTTAGGGGGTCCCAGGTGGTACAATTCAAGGAGAGGCTTGCTCTCAGTCTGCCTGCCCTGTAAGTAACCGGGCGCCAGCTTGTTCTTTAACCTGGAAGCAGAAATCTGATTGAAATCTGATTCTCTGTGGTTGCAAGGTTGATGTGCCCGTACCCCTCCTGCACTGGACTATTGCCATTCAAGTCTGCTTCCTGAACAACACGGCAGGGCTATACCTCTGCTCCAGCAGAGAACACTACTATTTCTGCCTGGCAACTGCTGGACTCCCTTACTGGCCTGTGAGACAAGTTTCAGAAGTAGCCACTGGCGCTGATGATTCCAAGCCTCTAGAGGCATGACCTGCTCATGGCTGGCCACCCTTTTTAAGCCATCTTTGGCCAGAAAATGATCTCAATCTGTTCTTTTGTGAGTTCTCCTGCTCCAAGAATTGTCTTATCATTTTTTTTGAAGGTATGTAGATGGATCATTGTGTTGGGAGCTCTGAAATTTACAGCCTTTCCTCCACTAACTTGGCTCCACCCCTCTGGCTAGATCTTTTTTTTTTTTTTAAACTTCCTTTGAATTCTGGTTATCTTAGACCATGTAGTTGGAGAGGCTTTATCTTTGATGTGTAATTTCAGTTTGGAGATATCTGAGAAATATGAGGTTTAGAGAAAATGTCTAGTCCATCATCTTGTTATTCACATGATATGGAACTCTTTCCATCCTCACCTAAATCATCTGGTTTTCTCCAAGTCCCATCTAAAATCTCAACTTCCACAGGAAGTCTTTTCTGAATGTTAGTATTTTCCCTTTGTTGATTATTTCCAATTTCTCCCTCCATATATATTGTCTAGTAGTTTGTGTACCATTTTCTCAATTAGAATGTCAGATTCCAGGGCAGCTAGGTGGTGCAGTGGATAAAGCACCAGCTCTCGATTCAGGAGTACCTGAACTCAAATCTGGCCTCAGACACTTGACACTTACTAGCTGTGTGATGCTGAGCAAGGCACTTAACCCCCATTGCCCGGACTTAAAAAAAAATGTCAGATTCCTGTGTGGAGCAGTGGTTTATCTTTTGTTTTGTTTTGCTTATGTTTTCTTTGTATCCTTGCTGCCTTGACTATAGCAATCTTTATTTCAGAAACCTATTGAATAGAGCTGGTACTTTAGGTATTTCTGTGATACTTATACATTTTATTTAGCAGAAAAGCAAATACTGTCCTATATTTAATGTGCACTCAGTAAACTAAGTACTGGCATTTAAATTAGGGATTCAGTTCTCCCCATGAAAATATTAGGAAAGTGTCTTAGAGCACTAGATGCTGCCAGTGTTAATGACCTGCCTGGGGTCAGCTCCTAAAATTAGATCCTATATATATATGGGCCTGGGGTCTTTGGGGATTGAGACTTATTGACAATCAATTGCATCTAAATGTTCTATGTTCACTGTCTCTTTAAGGGGCTAAAATTCTAGCTAGTCTGTCTAAAATATCTAATGAGTGGTCACCAATAAATTATAAGCTTTAGCAAGAGTTAGACTTTTAAGCATTTATTAAAGAGAACAAAAATTTCATGAAGAGAAAGAAAGAGGCCTAGATTCAGCTGTCTATCTCAGGGAGTCATAGTTCTGCTCCCCTCTTCATGAGACTCCTGGCAAAAGAGAGCGAGAGCACCAAACTTGCCCCCTCTTCCTCCCACAAGCAAATGTCATTTCCTGATGCTAAAGAAAAGCCACATGTCTTGCCCTCAGGCACCTTCTCCTCATGGCAAAGCCCTCCTGCGGTAAGTCTCCAGCAGGTGGCATAATTCCAATCCTTACACTCTTACATATAGTAATAATAACTGACAGATTTAACACTTTTAGGCTTTCAAATAAATTTGCATTTGTTTTTTGCAAAAACACTATGTGATAGGTACTATTAATTGTTGTTATTCCAAAGTTGAGGACAGGGGCAGCTAGGTGGCACAGTGGAGAGAGTACCGGCCCTGGATTCAGGAGGACCTGAGTCCAAATCCAGCGTCAGACACTTGACACTTACCAGCTCTGGGGCAGCTACGTGGCGCAGTGGTTAGAGCACCAGCCCTGGAGTCAGGGGTACCTGGGTTCAAATCCGGCCTCAGACACTTAACACTTACTAGCTGTGTGACCCTGGGCAAGTCACTTAACCCCAACTGCCTCACTAAAAAAACAAACAAAAAAACCAAAAAGATACTTGCCAGCTCTGTGACCTTGGGCAAGTCACTTAACCCCAATTGCCTCACTAAAAAAAAAAAAAAAAAAAAAAAAGATGAGGACATTGAAGGTGAAAGACATTGTATCTTGCCCAACAGACAAGGACTAAGCACATAAGAGAAATTAAAATCCAGGTCTTCTTTATGAGATTCAGTATAAAGTCTACTGTGGATGTTGCCTCTCAAGAATGAGTTGATAGAGGGGCAGCTAGGTGGCACAATGGATAGAGCACCGGCCATGGATTCAGGAGGACCTGAGTTCAAACCCAGGCTTAGACACTTGACACTTACTAGATGTGTGACCCTGAGCAAATCACTTGAACCCAATTGCCTCAGGAAAAAAAAAAAAAGAATGAGTTGATGGATGAATGGAAGAGGACATCGCCTGCCTTATTCTCCAAGTTAAATCTTTCTGTGGCTAATGGAGGGGTAGAAAACTCATTTTATAAAGTTTTTGCATCTTGCACTGAATTTAGTAGATACTTAAGTAATTTTAAATTGTGATGATTGATTATCATTTCATAAATGCCTAATTTCACTGAAGACATTATTCCTACTTACTTAAGAAATCTATAAACCCAAATCCCCCAACACAAAAAATAGAAAAAAATTCAAATCATTAAAAATATACCTCTTGATATTTTAAAATAGTTGTATGAATAATGCAAGAGATATACTATAAATAGAATACATGACTAATTAAACTTGGTAAAGTTTTTTTTTCTCTTGTTGTTTGTTTTAAATAAGGGATAGAACAAAATGCTTCTGTTTTTATGTTGCTGTTTTCATCTTGAGAAAGCTCAACACATTTCAGAAAGAATAGTGAATTGACAGTGTTATGAGCAGAATTTTCCAAATATATCCTTGACTTCTTTTTCTTTTTTTGTGGGGCAATGAGGGTTTAAGTGACTTATCTAGGATCACAGAGCTAGTAAGTGTCAAGTGTCTGAGGCGGGATTTGAAATCAGGTCCTTCTGAATTCATGGTTGGTGTGTTATCTACTACACCACCTAGCTGCCCCCAAATAGATCCTTTTCCGGTGTAATAATTAGAGTCCGATACTATGCTGTTTTCTCTCCTTTTACTGAAATTAGAATACTGATTAAACATAGCAATAGGCTGTCTTTGGTTTTTATCGGTTAACAATCTTTTTATTTCACATTTGATCATACAACAATTTTTTCACAATCTTCAACCTCAATTCCAATGGGAACCTTATGGAATTAGAAGCAAATTGTGTACTCCAAAGAGTTTTAATTCAAATAGAAGGAAAAATACACCAAAATATCTTTTAAAAGAGTTTCAGGCTGATAATTGTCAGAAGAATTGAGGTTATTGAGCAAATAAAATTGTGTGTTTGTATTTCCTAGGCCATGAACCCTAGCAGTTATAATGCACAGTCATTTTAAAGACTGGCATGCTATAAAATTTAGTCCTTTTGCCTAATTTCAGTCTAAAAAAGAAATGTAACACAAAAAATTATGAAAAATTAGTTTATATACATATATGTGTATCATATTTCCAATTACATTGATTTTAAATTGAAGTATGTAAGATGTAGATTTTATTCAAATATACATTATATTGGTAAAATGTGTATAAATATCTTCTACTGTCTTTCTTTCCTTTGAAATTATTCATTAAATAATGTTTTAACATATTCAATTTTATGAGTTTATTGATTTCATATAACTATTTTCCAGGTAGTTCCTTGTTGATATGTCTATGCTAGAATCTAGATTGTGTATGCCCATTTTTTATAATTCAAAGTTGCCATTGCACTGAACCATCTTTTTTTTAACTTCAAAAATCTTCTGATTGTCTAGGTTTTATTAAAAAAAAAACTTTGGATAAATAAGCAATGGTGTATAAATAATGTTTTCATTGAGCATTTCCAATATGCCAGGTACTATGATAAAATATGGGGAATACAAATGAATGCAAAAAATGCAGTCCTATACCTCATTAAGCTTACATTCTAATGGGGTAAGACAATACATAAACAGGAGCCCAAAAGGGTATGTTTGTATACAGGAAATAGACCTGTGTGTGGGCCAGGCTGACAGCAACCTGGAGAATTAGAGAAAAAAATGAAAGACATAAGAACCAGTGTCATAATTACTTTTTTTCACAAAATACACAATAAATGAGTGCAATGTGTACTTCTTTAACAATTCTCTTACTAGCAATATATGCTTCAAACTTGATCTCAAATATCATTTTTAAAACTCATTATCTATGAAATCCTTCAGTTAAGACAATGTACCAGCTCTCTTACTGTGCTAACATCCTAATTAAAACAAATTTAATATGTTTAAAGAACAAATGTTATCTTATGTAGGACAACTATAAATGGCACAAATTTTTTAAAAAACCATAAAATTTTACTGAAAAACTTGAAGCCCTATAACTTTATGGCTTTTTACATTTCATGAATAAGGGGAAGAATCACAGATAAAACAGATCATTTAAGATAAGGTGATATGTATATACTGAGTCCAAGAGTCTGAAAAGCATGATGATAATAGGAAAAATACATAGTTTTAAGGAATTAATTGTGATTTGGGGTTTTCATAACCCTATCTTTGCTTCGTTATGGTCAGACTGAAAAAAATGTAAGCTTAAAAGCCTAAGAGAAAATGTGTGTGTACTTTGGGAGATAATTGAACAAACAAGAGGAACTCTGACCACAGGGAACATTTATTGAAACTGAGTAACTTAGCCTCACCTGGTAGCTCCTCCACACCCACATGGGCCTGGCCAGATTATAATGGGGACAGCCCATGTTGGTGTGCTGAGCCATTTGGAGACTCAGCATGGCTTAGAACTGCCCCTTCTAGTGGGAGAGAGAGTTAGAGGCAGTTAGAGAGTTTTTCTGAGTAGAGGATTCTGCGAGAAACAGGGAAGGAAGGTAGACAGTAAGAGTTGCTGTTGGTGTTTGACCTTTAGACCAAAACAGAATTGACTGCAAGCTAATTTTCCTTAGAGCTACAGATACAGATTTCATGTGGTATTGAGGTTTTTTTTTTTTTTTTTGAGGCAAAGCTAGCTCTTTGGAGCTTCCTGGGCTGGAAGCAGGTTTGGGGTGCCTGGGGCCTTTTTACCCCAGAGATTTAGATTCCCTATTTCTATTAACTTCACTTGTGTTTTGAACTTGTTCCCATTAATAAACCTGTTTTGTTTTTTGAAAGAGGCTATTTCCTTTCTTACCCCAATACTATGGTGAGCTGCCCACTTAACTCTTCCCATACTAAATCTTGCCCTTATATAGTCAACCCCCATACCCACCCTCACACATGATTTCTCCATTGGAAAAAAAAAGAAAGGTGAGAGTCATATAATTGATACCACAGCCACATTCACATAGCTATACAGTAAAATAGGTGGTTCTAGAAATATGGGTTAAATAAAAGCATTCAAAGAGTCTTACCTTTTCAACATGATCATTTAAATCAACAATAGAAATGCCACAACACATCCAATTTATTAGAAATTGTCAAAAGCAAATGGAGGGGCAGCTAGATGGCGCAGTGGATAGAGCATCGGCCCTGGAGTTAGGAGTACCTGAGTTCAAATCTGGCCTCAGACACTTAATAATCACTAGCTGTGTGACCCTGGGTAAGTCACTTAACCCCAATTGCCTCACTAAAACAAACAAACAAAAAAAGCAAATGGAAAAACACAGCCAATCACTAAGCATGTGCAGTTTCCTGTCACTTGCCTTCTGTTAGTGATGAATGTCCAATAACATCATTATTTTGAACCAGAATAATTTTGTCAATCTGAAATTTAATGAACATATACCATAATCTTATTGAGTAGTTTAATATTCTCCACAATTATATCAGACTCCTCTGATCCTCACCCTTACAAGGACTATAAATTTTATGATATTTAAAAAAAATTATATTATCTTTAAATAAATGTTTATTTTAAAGTCTGGATTTTTTTTTAGTATAACTAAGTTTGAATTATAAAAACTAAAAACCCTCAACAAAGTTTTCTATTCATAGAAAGGACAATTTCAGCATGATTTCCTAAGCTTTTTCCAGAATATAATTTGTTTGTATATAAGATATAGAGAGGATTTATTTAAGAAGCAAAATCAATAATATTATAATAGCATTTGTTATTTTGATCAACAATGTATATAACAATAAATATACTTAGATAATTTCATTAATAACTGACAACAAATGAGAAAACAACAGACAAGGTAAAAGTTGGAGAATCACAGAATCTAGGTTTGAAGATGGCTCAGAGCTCATCTAATCAGACGTATACTACATAGGAATTCCCTGAAAATTTTACACATTATCCATTTTGGGGGCAGCATACTTGTTGGTAAGATTTCATGCATAATGTACTTTTTCTCAACTTCCTCACATTTTTCCTGGGTTTCTCCATTGGGTACAAGTAGAAAAAGGCATGTCCTTTCCAGTATACTGTAGACATAGCAGACTTCCAAATACTTAAAGACTCTTATGTTTCTTAGCAATATTTTCTCTTCTGCAAGCTAATCATCCCATAATTCCTTCAATAGATCTTCATATTGCATATTCTCTGGTCTGCTTATCATCATTGACTCAGATCCTTGTTGATTAGCTTATTGAATCTGGAAGTCTATTGTGATAAGTATATTTGAGATAAGGAACACTAACTTCACCCAGGAATTATTAAGAGTTCTTATGTCATTGCCATCATTCCTAATCATAATTTCAAGGTCCAGAGACATATTTAAATGTATAATGGAAAGATGACTTCTAAATTCATGGCTTTACCAGTGGGGGTAAATCAGAAAGAATGGGTAGTAGGGCTCACTCCAGAAGCATGCTAGGACCTCAGTCGAGGACAGAAGTGAAACAATGAAAGGAGCCAACATAGAACACCAAACTTTGAAAAGAAAGGTTGGTTTAAGCAAATAATTATCTCCTATAACTTGCTCTAGATATTATATCCCAATCAGTTACTTCAATCTTTTATCCCTACTTATCTCAGCCATTTGATCAGCACTCAAAAATTTAAAAAAACATAAAAATTAAAAGAGATAAGGAAACTATGTCTTGGTGAAAGACACCAAAAAAAAAAAAAAAGAAAGAAAGAAAGAAAAAAAAAAGAAAGACACCATAGACAATATGCACAAAATCGCATAGCATCTAATTTTTTAAAATAATACACATTTTTAGTTATAGTGTTGGGTTCCTATTTTTATCCCTCTTTCCCTCCCTCCCCTACCCCTCCCTGAGGCAGCAAACAATCAGACGTAAGCTATACATGTATGATTATGTAAAAAATTACCATATTTGTCATTTTGTACAAGAAAACTTGATTACAAGAAAAAATAAAAGAAAGTGAAAAATAACATGCTTGAGTCTGTTCCATCAAGATCGCTTCTTTCTTTGGAGGTGGATAGTATGTTTCATTAATAGTCCTTTGGGATTGTCTTGAATCATTATATTGTTGAAAATAGTCAAATCATTCACATTTCTTCATCAAACAATATTGCTGTCTCTGTAAACAATGTTCTCTTGGTTCTGCTCACTTCACAATATGTCATTTCATACACGTTTTTCTTGGCCTTTCTGAAGTCAACCTGCTTGTCATTTCTTATAGCAGAATGATACTCCATCACAATCATATAAAACAGGAGATTTTTGAAGAAGTTGAATGAGGCACAAGAGGAAATAGATAATAAAATTATACTAATGGGGGACCTTAACTTTCTTCATCTCAACTGGATAAATCTAAGCAAACAATAAAGAAATAAATTTTTAAAAGTGGATAAAATTCTGGAGAAGTCAAATTTGATAGAACTCTGGAGAAAATGGAATGTGGATATAAAAGAATATACTTTTTTCTCAGCAGTACATGGTATCTACACAAATTTTGACTATTAGGACATAAAAAAACTCACAACCAAATGTAGTAAAGCAGAAATAGTAAACAAATCTTTTTAAGATCATAATACAACAAAATTACACCCAATAATGGACAATTAAAAAAAGAGATTAAAAAGTAATTGGAGGGGGGCAGCAAGGTGGCGCAGTGGATAGAGCACTGGCCCTGGAGTCAGGAGTACCTGAGTTCAAATCTGGCCTCAGACACTTAACACTTACTAGCTGTGTGACCCTGGGCAAGTCACTTAACCCTAATTGCCTCACTAAAAAAAAAAAAAAAGTAATTGGAAATTAAATCCAATCCTAAAAACAAGTGGGTTAAAGAACAAATCATAGAATAGATAATTTCATTAAAGAAAATAACAATAATGAGATATCATATTAAAACTTATGGGTTACAGCCAAATTGCTACTTAGGGGAAAATGCATATCTCCATCTGTTCACATCAATAAAATAGAGAAAAAGCATATCAATGAATTAGGCATGAAACTAAAAAAATGAACAAATTTAAAATCCCCAGTTAAGCATTATATTGGAAATCCTGAAAATCAAAAGGAGAGAGTAATAAATTTTAAAGTAAGAAAACCATTGGACTAATAAATACAACAATAAGCTGGTTTTTATGAAAAAAATATTTAAACCATTGCTTAATTTTATCTAAAGATGGAAAGAAAAAAACCCAAATTAATAGTATCAAACAATGAAAGGCGTGAACTCACAACCAATGAAGAGAAAATTATGACAATTATTAGGAACTATTATGCCAAATTATATGCTAATAAATTTGACAATCTAAATGAAATTGATGAATATCTACAAAATTATAAATTCCCATATTAACAGAAGGAGAAATAAAAATCTGAAATAACCAAATTAAAAAAAAAAGAAATTCACCAAGCCATCAATGAACTTCCTAAGAAAAAATCTTCAGAAACAGATGCCTTCACAAGCCAATTCTACCAAACATTTAAAGAACAATTACATCTAATACTACATAATCTATTTGGGAAAATTGTTAAAGAAGTAATCCTACCAAATTCCTTTTATGAGACTAATGTGGTATTAATACCCAAACCAGGAAGAGCCAAAACAAACAGAAAAGGATATTATAGACTAATTTCCCTAATGAATATTGATGCAAAAATTGTAAACAAAATACTAGCAAAGAGATTAGAGCAATATAATCACAAGGTCCAGGTAAGATTCATACTAGAAATGCAGCGCTCCTTCAATATTAGGAAAACTATCAGCATAATTGACCATATCAATAATAAAACCAACATAAATCATATGATTATCTCAACAGATGCACATAAAGCCTTTGACAAAATAAAACACTCATTCCTACTAAAAACCTAAAGAGCATAGGAATAAATGCAGTTTACCTTAAAATAAGTATTATTTACCTAAAACCATCAGCAAAAATGATCTATAGTGGAGCTAAGGTGGAAGCCTGCCAAATACAATCAGGGATAAAGCAAGGATGCCCATTATCAGCTGTATTATTTAATATTGTGCTGGAAATCTTAGCTACAGGCAAAAGAGAAGAAAAGCAAGTTAAAGGAATTAGAATATCCAATGAGGAAACAAAATTATCACTCTGCAGATTATATGAAACAATAGATAACTGCATTAAAGAAAATGACAACAATGGGAACATATCAAAATTTATGGGATATAGCCAATTCTATAGAATTAACTAAAATTATTTTAAATTATTAACACCTTTAGTAAAGATGCAGGATACAAAATAAACGCACAAAAATCATCAGTATTTCTGTATGTTACCAAGAAATTCCAGCAGCATCAGATAGAAAGAGAAATTTCATTTAAAATAACTGTGGACAGAAGCCAGCTAGAAGGCACAGTACATAAAGCACCAACCCCAGATTCACGAATCCTGGAGTTCAAATCCGGCCTCAGGTACTTCATACTTAACAGCTGTGTGATCCTGGGCAAGTCCCTTATACCTCATTGCCCTGAAAAAAAAATAACTGTAGACAGTATAAAATACATGGGAGTCTACCTCCCAAGACAAACAAAGCAAGTATATGACCAGAACTACAAAACACTCTTCACAGAAATAAATTCGGTTCTAAACAATTGGAAAAATATCAATTGCTTATGGGAAAGCTGAATCAATATGACAAAAATGGCAATCCTTCCTAAATTAATCTACTTATTTAGTTCTATACCAATCAAAATATCTAAATTTTCTAATAAAGCTAGAAAAAAATAATAACAAAATTCCCCTGGAAGAATAAAAGCTCAAGAATATCAAGGGAATCTATGAAAATCAATGTGAAAGAAAGTATTCTAGCAGTACCAGATCTCAAACTGGTAACAAAGTGGTAATTATCAGAACAGGCTGGGACTAGCTAAGAAACAGAGTGATGCATCAGTAGAATAGAATATATATAAATTACACTATGGTAAATATATATGGTAATCTAATTTATCATGAACCCAAAGATCCACGCTTTTGAAACAAAAACTCATGATTTGACAAAAAACTGCTGGGAAAACTGGAAAACAATATGGGAGAAAGTAGGTATAGACCAACATCTCAAAGCATATACTAACATATGTTCAAAATTGGTACATTATTTACATATAAAGGGCAATGCCATAAGCAAATTAATATAGCATGAAATAGTTTGTCTTTCAGATTTATGTATAGGGGAAGATTTTAAGTCAAAAGTAGATATAGAGAACATTGCAAAATGTAAAATAGATAACTTTGATTAGATAAAATTAAAAAGCTTTTGCAGAAACAAAACCAATATAACCAAAATTATAAGGAAAGCAAAAAACTGAGAAATATTTTTTGCAACAAGTATTTCTGATAAAGGCCTCATTTCTCAAATATATAGAGAACTGTATCAAATTAATAAAAATAAAAGTCATTCACCAATTGACAAATGGTCAAAAGATACAAAGAGAGAGTTTTCAAAAATATCAAAGCTATCTATAGCCATATGAAAAAATGCTTTTAATCACTATTGATCAGAGCAATGCAAATTAAAACAATGTTGATGTACCACCTCACACCTATCAGAGTGGCAAATATAATGAAAAAGGAAATTATTGGATATTGGAGGGGATATGGGAAAACTGGTATGTTAATCCACTGTTGGTGAAGTTGTGAACAGATCCAGCCATTCTGGATAAGAATTTGGAATTATGCCCAAAGTGCTATAAAACTGTGCATACCCTTTGATCCAGCAATTCAGTACTTGATTTATATCCCAAAGACATCCCAAAATTAATTATAACAGCTTTTTTGTGGTGGCTAGGAATTGGAAATCAAGGAATGCTCATCTATTGGGGAATGGCCAAATAAGTTGTGGTATATGATTGTGATGGAATATTATTGTGCTAAAGAAATGACAAACAGGATGGTTTCAGAAAGGCCTGGAAAGATTTATGGGAACTGATGCAGAGTGAAATGAACAGAACCAGGAGAACATTGTTCACAGTGACAGAATACTGTTCAATGAAGAACTTTGGATGACTTAACTATTCTTAGCAACATAATGACCTAAAATAATCCCAAAGGACTAAGGATGAAGCATCCTATCCACCTGCAAGAAAAGAACTGATATTGATTGAACACAGACTGGTGGATGCTATTTTAACTTTCTTTCATTTTTCCCCTGTTATTTGAGTTTTCTTATATAAAAGGACTAACATGGTAATGTTTTACATAATTGGACATGTATAGCTTATATTTGATTGTTTACTGCCTTGTGAAGGGGGGCTGAGGGAGGAAGGAAGGCTAGGAGGGATGGAATCTGGAAGTCAAAACTTTAAATAAAAATGTTGATTAAGAATTAAAAAAAATTAAAAACCCAGAAAATTCTGTTGGTGGCCCAGCCTGAGATGTGAAACTTTAATTCTGCCACCCTGGTGTTTTTGTAATCACCAGCATATGCCAACCCTGCCCTCAGGAGAATATGGCAGGAGTCACTTTTTTTTCTTTTAAAAAGTAAAAGGATATTTATTGAGCACAGGTAAGTGCCAAGAATTTTCTGCATATCTCCTTAGAACAGATGGAACTTCTGCTACCAGCAGAGCATTTTAGGTATCTGATGCTTAGGAAAACAATGTGTGTGAAATCTGAAGGGAGAAAAGGAATAGTGAATCTGAATTAGGAAGAATTTAGTCTGGGTATTATCATATCACAAAAATGCTCATACCTAAAGGGGCACATCATTCTCTCAACCATGGAAAACTCTCATTATGAAAGACCCAGGAAGAGTATGGATGCCCCCCCCCTTATTTTCTGGATCTGTTCTTGGAGTTATGTTTTGAGGTTGGTAAAGGACAGAGTGAAAATTATAAGGGGACAACAATAGTGACTAAAATAGAAGTAATTTATCACAAAATCATATGATTACTGTTCAGATAGGAAAAGACCACAAGATAATGACTCAGAAACAGAAATTTCATTTACGAATCTCATCTACCACTTTCTAGAAAGACATTATAAGAGTGAGGTTTGCAGGAGCCAGAAGACAGGAGTTTCTTGCTCAAATTGCCAAGCTATTCATACCTTGGAAAGCAAATATTCTCTAACATTATTTACATGTTATTATATTGGAAACTTCTTGAATAGTATGAATAGATTTCATCTAATTTTTTTCATCCTACATAGCACCTGTGTAGGGGAACATTTGGCACTGATTTAAATTACATCCTGAAATATACAAAGTAATAGATGTTAGAATCACAGTGCTAATAACTGTATTGCATTTAGGTTTGCTGTCCTCTTCAAACAACCTCTCTCCAAGGGAACAGAATGGATTGTTATAGAGGAAAAACAAACAAGTTTAATTTAACTATTGGCACTTTAAATATTCCTTCATTAAAGCTGTAATATTATGCCTTGCTCTGGTATAGAAGAGACCCTTGACTCTCATAATCCATCCCAGAAGTTTTGGCCCTTTATACCAAACTAAAAAGTTTGAATAAAATTTACATTACAGTAATACTATGTGATTTTCATCTGAGGATGATACTGTATTCATTAACATCTCATTGGTAAAGGTATGGTATTTTTTCAGAGATGTTACTCCAACTCTTGAAAAATTATCTATTTTTTTTACAAATATCTTCTTCCCTTGTGGGGATGCAAACATTTTAACTTTATTGAGTAAAATGTTTTGTTTTTTATCTTTTTTACCTTTTCATGTGTCTCTTGAGTCTTGTATTTATAGATTGAATTTTCTGTTCAGTTCTGTGCTTTTCATTAGGAAAGTTTTAAAGTTTTCTATTTCACTGAATTCCCACATTTTCCCCTGAAAGATTATGGTTAATCTTTCTGGGTAGTACATTCTTGGTTGTAATCACAGTTCCTTTGCCCACCAGAATATCATATTCCAAGCCCTCTGATCCTTTAATGTTGAAGCTACCAGGTCCTGTGTAATTCTGATTGTTCTTCCTTGATATTTAAATTGTTTCTTTCTGACTGTTTGCAGTATTTTCTCCTTTACTTGATAATTCTGGAATTAGATATTCCTTTGAGTTTTCCTTTTGGGGTCTCTTTCAGAAGGTAATTGGTGAATTCTTTCAATGACTACTTTTTCCTCTGGTTGTAAGACACTGAGGCCGATAATGTTGTGAAATATTCTGTCTAGGCTTTTTTTTTTTATCATGGTCCTCAGGTAGTCCAATTTCTCATAGGTTGTCTGCGAGGGAAACAAATCCTCTTCTCAATAATTCTCAGGAATTAAGCAGTAATGTGACAAAGGATCTTTTATTTCCTTCTCATGAGAAGGAGGCACCGTAGTGTGCAGCTAGTGGGTGCAAAGAAAGGGGGCTCTCAGGCCCTGTTTTATATCCTAGTCCCTAATACTGGTGGACCCTTTCCTTTTTCATTATTGATCTGATTATTCAAGGGTTACAATCTACATGCAAAAACTAGCTAATTGAAATGCAACATGGGTATAACTCAGGAGTGGACCTTATTCTTCCTTATATGGACACAACTCTATAGCAGACCTTAGTGATACCAGGGCTCCTCGAACCATGTGATTTTGTTCGCCAGAGGGGGAGGAGGGAATCTAAGACCTTTGTCCTACAAACAGGTCAGGAACAGTATGATTGACTGTTATATCCTCATTGAGAGGAGACAACTACTCATTTTCTCACATTGTCCCTCCTGTATCTATTCTCTAGGTCTATTGTTTTTCCAAAGAGGTATTTTATGTTTTCTTCTACTTTTTATATTTTTTTTGATTCCACTTTACTTCTTCCTGTTGACTCACTGAGTCATTAGATTCTATCTGCCCAATTCTGATTCTCAAGGAATTATTTTCCCCAGTTAGCTTTTGTACCTCCTTTTCCATTTGGTCAATTGCATTGTTTAACGAGTTGCTTTCCTTAGTCAATTTTTATCCTTCTTTTATACAACTCTCATTTCTTTTCCCAATTTTTCTTCTACCTCTCTTATTTGGTTTATAAAATCCTTTCTGAGTTCTTCTAAGAGGGCTTTTTGGCCTCAAGATCAATTTTTCTTCTCCTTTAAGGCTTCACATACAGGCATATTATCATTGTTGACTTCCTCTGAGTTTATATTTTGAGCCTCCCTGTAACTCTGTGCTTCCCTTTTACTCAAATGAAACAGGCCTTTCCTGAAGATCTTCTAGGTTAAATCAGAAAATTGTTTCACTTCATTTTTTTTTGCAGGTTTTGCAGCTCTATAATGTGTTGAGAGGCTTGATTTAACGTTGTTTCTGAGGGAAATTTTGGAGAGTTCAGGCAACTTCCTGGTTTAACTCCACCATCTTGGCAGTGCCTCCGCCAAGCTGGTGTCTGAACAAGTAAGAGTGGTCCCCCCATTCTCCATTGGATGCCACGCTGGTTCCTCCTCACCAAAAAGAGTAAAAATTATCTATTAAATGTGAAGATGTGCAACCTACATTGGTAGATGTAGTGGCCACATCAACAAAATCATTAAAATATTGAGGTAAGGGGAAACTTTAAATATGCAATCCTTATCCAGAAATTAGTGAATTGGCATATTGTTGAAGAAATTGAATCATTAGTTTAAATTTCCTCTCAGAATGAAATCATGTGGTTGTTCATTTAAATGTTAGGATAGCTTATAAGTTCTCCTTGGAGAGGTGAATTACAGAGCAGGCACAGTTGGTTTATTGTTCATTCCATGGGGGAAAGTCAGTTAAAGGGAAATTTAGTCATCACATATTTCAGTGTTCATGCACATAGGCAAAAAATGCACCCATGTAGCTAATAGCGGAACATACAGAAAGATCATTAAGTACTGAATCTGTGACTCCATTCGTATCAGGAACTCTCAGGTGGGGAACATCTTATGTAGTTCTTTACCCTCTGCAATGTGTAATCTGAGAGTTGCCTAAATTACTGAGATTAAGAAGTTTGAGCAGGATTAATAGTCAGTATATTTCAGAGGCAGTACTTAAAAGCAAGTCTTTGTGGTTTCAAGATCATACTGTACAAGAGATGATGAGTGGAAAAATTCCATGAAGAACTAGAGAAGGTCCTTCAAATGAGGTAAGGAAATGCTTTGGAACTTAACTACACATTTGAATATAAATGAGGGGTGTGAAAAATAAAAAGAAAACAATGTTTAATGTCAAGAAATAAAAGATTCTTAAGTGTTGTAGGCACTGTACATGGCAAAAATTGACAAGACTACAAAATGAAATCAATAACATTGACAGCAAAAGTATGGTTAGTGATGTGCGTCCTTTCTGAATCAATTGTCTGCATTTATGTAGACCACCAACTTGTTACAACTAAGATAAAAGTCAACACTAAATCATTTTCAACTCCAAACTGACAAATTCAAAGAAGCTATTAAAGCTGAAAATGGAAAACAGGACAAAAATATATTGGCACAGATTAACACCATTTCCTATGAAATGAATTGATATTAAGCAGTCTCCTCAACATAGAAAACAAAGAAACTATTAGCCAAAGAATTCTTAATCTTTTCTTACTCCCCAGAGATAAATAGCTGTATAAATTTTAGTGTTTGAATTTATTTTCAAATTCTGATAAGGGAGGATAGTGCAAGATATCCTCATAAGACAGTTTGAGGAAAATATTTCTATAATGCTCATCACAAAAATCATAAAATCTAAATAATCTCAGAAATGTGTAAGGATAAAATGTGAGGGAAAGCACAGGTAAACCCATGGAAACAGAATAGCTCTGTTAAAATTTCTCTAACAAACTATTGTCCTTGTGAATAATAAGAGGTTCACCATAATTTTTACTCCAACACCTTAATTTTTACTCTAACTCTAAGTTTGGGTGTGGTGAAAATAAAGTGGAAATGACAAGATAAGAATATGTAAGAATATTCGAACAAGTATAGAGATAGAGATATGTATATACATATACACATATATGTATGTATGTATGCATGTATGTATGTGTATATATATATGAAATATGTTTTGGACATGATACAATTTTGAGGGCATTGAAGGATCAAACCTTAAATATCTAAAAGAAGCAGATATAAAACAAATGGATTGGGGGACATTAGGTGGCGCCATGGATAAAGCACTGGCCCTGGATTCAGGAGGACCTGAGTTAAAATCTGGCCTCAGACACTTGACACTTACTAGCTGTGTGACCCTGGGCAAGTCACTTAATCCTCATTGCCCCACCCAAAAAGAGAGAGAGAGAGAGAGAGAGCCAGAGAGAGCCAGAGAGAGACACAGAGACAGAGGGAAAGAGAGAAAGAGAACAAATGGGTAAGGTCACAAGGTCACTAAGGGCATTATTACTGAAATAATTTCCTTTTGTGAATTTGTGTGTGTGTGTGTATGAAATAATACCCCTATTTTGAATAAGGATCTTTTCATTCTTTGTACTTCAATCTCCCATGTCTGGCACATAGTAGGTATTTTTAACTGATTGATTAGCCCGTATGCCTACATTTTCAAAGCCCTAAAATTGTTATAACAATGTTCTAAATATTTAATGAGGATATCCTCAATAAATGTTTGAGAAGGGAGCATGAATTATTTCACATATAATGTTCTATATTCAGCCCCAATTTTTTCATGATGATACAATTGACTGAAAGGGGCAGAGAATATAAACCTTTCTGTGATTATTTTCTGTTAAATATACCAAAAAAAGCCCATTTGATCAGGTAGTGTTTATGTCTTTCATCCAACAAGATATCTCTGATGTATTTTTTAATGTTATATAAGTTTATTTAATAGCTACAACAACAGGGGTAATGTTGATCAATGATTCTATTACTAGTAGCAAATGGAGCAGAAAACAGTGAGACAGACATGTGATAAGAAGTTTCTAAAGAAATTCAAATTTTAGCTATTTCTTCTTCCATCTGTGCTTCCTTGCCCTCACTACTATTTAGATATCACTTATTTTCATCTTACCTCTTCACTCTCCAACTGTTTTAAATCTTTTTTTAATAAAAGGAAATCTGAAACTATTAAAAAACAAACATAGAGATATCTGCTGAAAATCTGTGTTCATCGTTAGTAAGGATGTTCATCACTAAGGGTAGGGATTCCCAGATGTTTCTCATTGAGAATAGTAGTGGGAATATATATGTTAATTTAGATATAGTAATTCCATTTTCTGATAAAATAGTTATGTGAGTTCTTTTTCTGCAACAAGATAACCTCTTGTGTATAGCTTGACATTGACATGTGTGTCCTGTAAATCTTGTTAACGATTACTATTGGTGTGTCTTCCCTATATGTGACCAAAAAAACCCCAAAACAAAACAAAACTGAAAAATGACTGCTAATGATATGATGTTTATGTCTGAAATGTGGTAAATAACTGAAAAACACTTATTACGGTGGTTAGGAAATTAAATATTTCATGTATAGATTCCATTCATCATAAGCTTAGCTAATTGGTCACCAAAATGAACTAAGAAATATCTAATAAATGTACTTAGAGTCATGAAAATCTACCACAGGCTCTAGCCATGCATCTTTTTTCTGGGTGACCCACTAAACTGACCCCTTCATTTTTTATTTTATTTTATTTTATTTTTTGCTGGGCAATGAGGATTAATTGATTTGCCCAGGATCATACAGCAAGTAAGTGTCAAGTGTCTGAGTCTGGATTCGAATTCAGGTCCTCTTGAATCCAGAGCCAGTGCTTTATCCACTGCACCACCTAGCTGTCCCTGCTTCATTTCTGTACTCATAGATTCAAGCATTCTATGATCACTCAACCAGTGACAGGGATTTGTCAAAATACCACCAACAAGGAAATGCATAGCCTCTGGTGGGACTAAAGGGGAAACTTATCATGATCATCAGAATTAGACATGGTTACTAGAGCCTTTAGGAGTCACACTGGTGGATTATTCTTGAGGGTTGATGTTTGCATTGTTCCCTGCAGTAAGAGGGACGAAAGAGTGAAGGCATGCCTTTATGAGCAAAATATTTTTTTATTTACTGGAAGTGCAGTATATAGCCCATTCACTATCAAAAGATGTGTTATTTTTGATAATATTTCCCATAAAACTTCTTTGTTAAAATAATAGTTCCCTAAGAATATTAAATAATCTCTCATTATTCTTAGGGTACCACTGCAGTACACAAGGTGCTCATTTTCTGTTCTTTTTTCATGCTACTTGCTTGACCTTCACATTTATACAACCATACACAGCCTAGATTATTTTTATGGTACTTCTTGCAATATTTCTTCATTGATAGTGTAACAATACTTATTTGTGACATTTTTAGCTTTTATTATCCTTCAAATCACTTGCCAGTTTTGATTCTTCAGAAATCACAATGTCTTTCTTTGCTCACACCAGTAGAAAAATATTAGTCTTAAAATATTTTGCTAATGTTATTACTATTACTCTTTATGAAGAAACTTGAATTCAGTGGAAAGCATTGAAAAATTTCCCCCCTAAATAATCCATTTTACTCTTTTCTTCTATTGTTTACTTCACTATCTTTTGCAGAATCTGTCAGAAATCTTTCTTCTGATAAACCACCTCAAATGGTTGTACATTTAGCTGTGAAATCATACTCTGGGGAGTAGAATTTCTTTATAAGCTTGGTTTATTTGATGTATATTATCCTCATTTGAATGGTTTTGGATTTCATTTGGTAGCAGTGCATTAAACTCGGACTTTATTTAATTGATTTTGTTTTGTCCTTTTCTTGCACAGTACATGGCAAACCGATTTAAAATGACAAATGTTGACTAGTGGGATGGAAATACAGGCTTGGACATTTCTGACAAAAAAGGAGAGAACTTGTTTACTGAAAAGATGTCAAGATTAAGGGAGACCAACATTATATTTAACTTTTGATTAAGGAAAATGACAATGCTTAATTAAATTTAGAAATTGAATAATGTGCAGAAATGAAAGATTTCAGAAAACAAAGCAAAACTTGAATGATCATTAGTTGACACTGCTATATAGAGGATCCTTGTTTGGATATTGCTTTAAATAATCTCTGAGGTCCTTTTCAATTCAGAGTTTCTTTCATGATTTTATCCTGTACATATGCCAAATATTCATGGAAATAAAACAAAATATAATTTTAATATTATAATTGTTTCCTTAAAATTAGAAAATACTATAATAGTGTAACAATGTGTAATATAAATCTTTTACTCTAGTTACTGAAGCCAAATGTTATACATTTGCTGTCTACATTAGCGGTGCAGAGATGACCAGGGTTCAAGTCAATTGCAAAATTATGAACCAAATCACTAGTTTCTGTTGTCTTCATAGCAGTCCCTTAGGGCTGAAAAACTGTCAGGACCGAGGAATTATCTCCCAAACATTTCTATTTTTTTTTGTCAAAGCATCTTCAAATGGATGAATCCATATTTTGATTTCTTTAAGGTGATATTAGCTAGAGTATTGCTTGAAAACTTCACAGAGATTCTGTCCCAGGTATGTCAATGTCCTAGCCTACAATACTAGAAGACTCAGATTCTTTCTATCCTTACTTTGTCCTGTGGTTTTATTGCACATAGGCAATATCCATTCAATATATTTTAAAATATTTTCCCAGCAATTATTTAAATCATGATTTTCAGAGAATTTAGAGATTTAAAAATTATTTCTTTTTGACCTCTTTTCCAGGTCATGTATTGTTTACATCAGATATTTCATTTAAAAAAATTCAAACTTTTGAAATAGTTATATATTTCTTACTGTATCATAAAGCCATTGATTTTTGTGTGGTCTGTTCTAGTTTTCTTGGGTTCCATTTTGTGACTAAGCTTTATACTTTTTATTTTAAGCCGTTCCTTCCAATTATTTCTTTAATAGCTTTAAAATTTTCATTGCTAAGAATTCTCTTCTATTTTCTAGGTAGTCATGAAATTATTTTGGAAAATGCATTTTTTCCTTTGACAGTCTACATGCAGTTTTTATTAAATTTGTAATAATGCTTCATAGTGGTTGGTTTAGCAAATTCTACCCTTTTCTTCCTTCTTTAGGCATTATTTTCTTCCTTTTTCCTCTGTCTCATAGTCTTCCTCTTGTAACCCTTTGAACAAAATCAATTTACTCTCAGGAACTCAGTTTTTTTTCTTTTTAAATCCCTCAATATCTTTTAAAGAAAATAAAATTCCTAAGGGACATATTTTTTTTTCTTACCCCATTATCATGTTAACATTATATCATCATAAAACTTTTTTTCTGAATGCTCAAATAAATTTCCCTTCCTAGATTTCCCTGCACTTGTGAATCTATTTCAAAATTCCTACATAGCTGTAATCTTTTTATCAGAAACACTTTAAAGTTCTTTATTCAATTTCCATTTCCTTCCTGTTAGATTATAGTCACCTTTGCAGATTGTAGCCTATATAGTTTTCTTTTTAGAATATTATATTCTAAGATCTCTATTTTTTAGTAAAAACTATGAAGTCTCAATTGATTTTGACTAATTCTTTAATACCGTTTTTTGATCTTTTCTCTAAAACATGGGAAGCCTGAGTCTTGAATATAGAGATTATCAATTTTATCAGGGCCTTTTGAAGACTTGTGACTTTTTAAGTGAAAGTTGAGTCACTGAGAGTTAGGAAGCCCTCATTTAAGACACTGAATAGTAGGGGACCTAGGCCTAGGATTCTAAAATGGTACTTTATGCCTGATACAGCCTCTGCCCCTTGTTTGAATTTTGAGTTGGATGTTTTGGAGTATTTGATCTTGTCCTAGATATCTGGGTTCTCATGGTGACTGATCTTTGTCTTGTAGCATTAGACTTCTTTGAATTCTTTGGCTTTAAAATGCTAGATTTCCAGAGCCCTTGGTGATTCCTCATAACAGAAATAATAATCTCAAAACCTCAGAACTTGAGTCTGTGTGTCTGAATAGGAGGAAGATATTTCCTTTCAACCTAGTTTCCTCTAGGACCATAACAATATGAGTATAACAAAATAGTGATGGTCTGTCTCTGGAAATCTTGACCTGTCTGGGTGAAGGTAGGTTGCATTGAGTTAGGCAACCCAGATAAGGAATAAAATGCAGACACTCCTCATAAAGGGGGTGAAATATATTATGTGACATTTGTGGATGTCTATTCCCACATCATATTACATCATTATACCATCATTCCTATTACCTAATGGGGGCTGTGGGTTTTTTTATTATTATTTTTATTTACCATTCATTGTGAGCAGGCACAAGCATTGCTACACTAGAAAGTTAAAAGTTGTATTATATTTACTAGAGCAAACACATGAAAAATGGTAATCACTAGTATATAATTTTATACGTAATGTTTAATCAAATATCATCTTTGAAATAAGCAATTATCTAATTTACCTAAATGACAAGTAAAATTATCATTCCATATGAGATTATTTGAGTAGTCAATCCCTTCTTACACAGAAGCATATCACTTCAGACACTGTTCATAATTAATCATTTCATAATGTTCTGTAACATACCTAAGAAAACTCATTAGTTCAGTTTAACTACAATTAATCCTAATTAAGCTTATTAATGAATTTTGATGACACGTGACCTAAATTTTCAAGCTGTCACCTTCTATCTTAGATTTTATTGCATGGAGGGCACTTTCCACACTTGGAGCTCCCTACACAGATGAAATCATAGGTGAGAACCCCCCAAATGGCTCTAAGATATGTTCAGAATATAATTCTGTTTTCAAGATTTCAATTTGCTTCCTATAGCAGTCTAAGGATAATGAAATTTCACAAATTGTATCACATGATGCATACAGAATGATAATAAAAGACATTTCTAATATTGTAGGGTACAGCATTGAGGAACCAGGACAAGTTTTTCTTTGGGACTTTCTAGAGTCCTTTAGCTAGCTCCCCCTAGAGGAATCAAAAGATGGAATCATCAATTTGAATTTGCTTTCATGAAATAATGGAAATGTTTGAAAAATACTCCATTATTCCACATTCCTCTCACATTTATAACTCTGGGAAATTGCTACCAGTACACCAAAAGATACATGGGGTGGTCACTCTGGAGGCTGTCTGAAACTGAGTCTGGTGAGAACTAGTTACTAAGTTTTTTCAAGTGAAGATATTAGAAGAAGCCAACATCATGAAAAGTGCTCAAACACAGTTTCTGATCTTTTTCAGTATAGTTTGATATAGGAACAGATTGTAGAAAGAAGGAATGAAGGAAATATTTAGAGAAGATACTGATTTGGAAAAATACAAACTAAGAATTATGAGCATGAAGAGAACATGAAAATGATGATAACAGCAATTTGGAGGTCAAATCTACACACAGGGCAGGTATGTTTGATAGGCAAGGGAAGGAATAAGAAAAGAGGCTTGGGTAGAATGCCACAATGAAGAAGCCCAGAGAAGACAAGAGCAAAAGAACACTATCAGGGATATGACAGAGTCATGGTAAGAATATGAATGAAAGAGTTATGAAAGTAAATTTCTACTTCACATTTTTTCCTAGTATAGAATGTAGAGGGAAGTATCTTCTAATCCTCTCTTCTTGAGACATCTTGAAACACGGTGGGTATGCAATAAAGTGTAATGATTAACTGAGTGGCTGATAAGTTACAAGCTCAGATCTCAAAAAGAAGGATGAAGAGTGTTAGAGCATGGATGTTCACAAAAGAGACTAGCTGTAAACACAGGAGTTTGCCACTATCAAAATTTTTAAAGGTGGATAAATATATAGCATTTGTGCCACTCCTGGGTAGATTCTTTACTTGTTATCTCTCCCTCTTCCCTGTTTGAGAAATTCATAGCAATTGATTCAATATTCACTTTTATGTGAAACCTTCAGTGGGACAATCCTTGTGGTTGCTAAGCAACTTTAATCGTTTGATAACCATGGGCAACTTGATTATATTTTGTACCCATGCATGCTGCTATCCTGCAGGTAGATATATGAATAGCAGATTCACAAGCTATATTAGAGAAAAAACACCTCAGGCATGTCTTATGTGAAAGGAATTGACTTGGAAACAGCTTTTTAGCTTTTCTTGAGAATATAGTAGGTCCAGGTGCCTAAATGAAAAGACATATTTAAACCCAACTCCGTCCATCATCTTTAAATAGGAGTAACAATCATCAAAAAAGAAAAATAGCAATTACAAAAATGGAATAAGAAAGAGCTAATCGCAAGAGGATTATCAAAGGAAAATCAGGAGATACTAAAACAAAGAAAAACAATGAGTAAACAATCCCCCCAAGATTCTAATATGATGAACAAAAAATGTGGAGCAAAAAACCCCAATTTTAAAATGTTTAAAAAAAAACAACTACAAGTACCTGAGAAGTAATATTGCACAACTATGAGCATCTTTGCATTTTTTCACAAAAGCAATAAAGTAATTAAAATATAAGAAAGTTAGAAATTAGTGGTTTCCAAGGAAGAAAGAAAGAAAGGAAGGAAGGAAGGGGGAAATAAGAGAACTACAAATCCTGGAATAAATCCTGGAAAACATCTCCAAAACCATAGATTCCATGAAGAAGAGCTGAGCAGATTTGGAACTCAAAAATGCAGAGATAGAAGAAATAATGTTAGCAAGTAATTAGAAAGAAAAGACTAGAAAACACCTGGTATCCCTGCAAGCCAATACAACTGATGCTGGTGATGAAAAGAACAGAGCTTATTTTAGAATTATGAATTTAACTGAAACACATGATTTTTTAAAAACCTGCATAGCCCAGTTTAGAAAATAATATAAGAACATCATCCAAAATTCTTGGAAATATGGGATGAAGTTCTTTCTCATTAGTGTAGTCTATAGAGAACAATTTATGAGGAATACAAAAATTATCTCAGCATAATCATTGCATTCACAGAAAGGGAGAGGGGAAGTACAATGAAAAATGTCTGCAATGATCATCATTTCTTTTTTCAAAGATAAGGATTTGAATTCCAGAGGGACAGCATGAAAGGGTAAGCAGAGAGTAAATATCAATGCCTGAGATCATCCTATATCTTCCAATGGAATGTGCTTTCTTTCTTAGAATTAGAAGTCTTTAGAGAGAAAATGGATGAACATTCTCAGGTAAATTCTAATGGGGATCAATTATCAGTTGAAAAAAATTGTTACTAAGACCCCTATCATATCTTAATTCTATGAATGTTTGTTAAATATGACTATAGATAAATGTAAAGAATCTATGATTTTCTTTTCATGAATATTATCTCCCCGAATATAGATCACAGTGCCATTCTATCCCATTAATGATTTATTAGGTGACTGAGGATTATTGTTGCCATGGATAGTCATAACCTGATCAACATTGCTCTGATGATGAACTTCTCTGAAACCCTAGATGCCTATGATCATATATGATCTATATTGATCATCATTTTAAACATTTGCATCCTGCTTGTACCCTCCATGCATTTGTCCTTTACCCTTTGAGTAATCTGCAATTTGAATTTTTAGTTGTTATGACATTCTGAGATTTTTAACCAAGTAGCAACACTATAAGTCATTGTATTGAAATAAGACTTTGTGGTGGAGAACAATTCAAGCTAGTTAACATCATTGAGCAATTTCCAAAATGCAATCTATCCAATTCTCTTGGTTTGTAACCGTATGCCAACTGACTATTCATCTACAGTATATATTCTCTCTCTCTCTCTCTCTCTCTCTCTCACACACACACACACACACACACAAATAAACACACACTAATGAAGGAGGGTCTGTCTATCAAAATTTATATCATCATCATCTGGGCAAAAGGCACTTTTAAAAATACATTTACGTCTGGGGCAGCTAGGTGTTGCAGTGGATAGAACACCAGCCCTGGATTCAGGACTACCTGAGTTCAAATCTGGCCTCAGACACTTAACACTTACTAGCTCTGTGACCCTGGGCAAGTCACTTAACCCCAATTGCCTCACTAAAAAAAAAATTAAGTAACAGATGAAAATAACTTAAAATGTGGTCTAGCAACTTTTCTATCAGTAATTTAAATGATAATTTAAATATTAGAATTTGCAAAATTTTAAAGTTTGTGTTACAAATAAATAGAAATATAGAAACTATTTAGAAATGTAGTTGTCACTTGTCACAGACAGATATTTGCAAAATGAAATGATGCCCTAATGAGGTGGAAATTTACTCAATGATGTTGATAGATGAACTTTACAAAGTCAGAGGATAAGTCTTTGACAGAAATGAATAAGAATCTTATAGTAAAATGTAATCACATCCATCCATCTTAAGGCTCTATGTTTAAGATAGAAACAAAAGATGTTTTATGAAATATTCTAACTCAAATTTAGGCAAATTCCTTCAAATATCCCATCAGCCCTTATTGAACTCAATTTGAAATGGAAATCATGCTTAAACCAATACAGTTACTTAACATTCAGTTTTCTTTTCTTTTCTTTTTTTCTTTTTTTTGGAGGGGCAATGAGGGTTAAGTGACTTGCCCAGGGTCACACAGCTAGTAACTGTCAAGTGTCTGAGGCTGGATTTGAACTCAGGTACTCTTTAATCCAAGGCCAGTGCTTTATTCATTGCACCACCTAGCTGCCCTGCAGTTTTCTTTTGAAAAAAAAATCTTGGAGCAGCTAGGTTTTGCAGTGGATAAAACACCGAGCCTGTATTCAGAAGGACCTGAGTTCAAAGCTGGCCTCAGACACTTGATACTAGCTGTGTGACCCTGGAGAAGTCACTTCACCCTCATTGCCCCACAAAAACAAACAAAAAACTAATGGAAAAAAAATCTTAAAGGAAACTGCCATTTTAAATTCTCTTACCAAGGCAGTCTCTCATTTAAAAAAAAATTAATAAATGCCTAATGCTTCAAATCATAGTTGTTTCCCACTCTTCTGAATTGAGCCCTCCATTATAAAAATATGTATTTGTATATGGACATATATACATATAGGCATATGTATATACATGCATATATGTATGTATGTGTGTTTATATATATGTATGTATTGTTAAGGGCTAAAATTCTAGCTAGTCTGTCTAAAATATTTAATGAGGGGTCGCCAATAAATTATAAGCTTTAGCAAGAGTTAGACTTTTAAGCATTTATTAAGGAGAATAAGAATTTGGTAAAGAGAGAGAGAAAGGTCTAGATTCCTATCTATTAAAGGGAGAGCGCATTTCTAGCTCCCTTCTCCGCCAGAGTCCCGAGGAAAGAGAGCCAGACCGAGCGCCAGTCTCTTCCTTCCTCCTCCCACTAGTCTGCATCACTTCCTCCCCGCCAAAGAAAAGACTCCTGGTCTTGCCCTCAAAGACCTTCCCTTCATGGGCAGAACTCTTCTACAGTAAGTATCCAGCAGGTGGCGTCATTCCAATCGTTACAGTCCCCCCTGTTGTTCCTCAAGAAACAAAATGTTTCCTTGACGGAACAGTAAAAACAATATAATAACTATTGCTAACTAATAATATGTGAACAACAATATAGAAAAGGAAGAGAGGAAAGTTTTGTCCAGAAGGGCGATTTTTTTTTTTGTCCTCATGAACCGACGCTTTGACATTAGTCTTGCAAAGGGAGGGCCTCTGCAGAGAATACATGTTACAGATGGTGTATATTATAACAGAAAGAGAAAAAACAACAAAAACAACAAATCAAAACTGTTCATTTAAAGTCTCTGAAAGTCTTTTCTCAGATGTCCTCTAGGTGTAGTCGTGGAATGGAAGTCTTTTCAGGGGTTGATGTGTGGATGCTGGTAATCAGCCAGGAAAATTTCCTACAAAATTGAGCTTAACACAACTTTAAAACAGCTTTGTCAATAATCAAATCAAACAATGAAAGTTCTCAAAAACATGTCTAAGGGAATACAGAATCTTAGTTGTTACACATGAAACATATAATAAAACAAAAATTGAAACATTCTTTAAAATTATAATCTTACTATAGTCCCCCCTTATGGAGGGTAATTGAGAAGACAATTGCTGCGATATTAATTTTTAAAAATAATTTTTATCTTTGTTTCATCACTTTTTGCATCATCTGCCTAATTATCCTCATGCCATTATGAGAAATTAGAAAATCTAATATAATTGGTAACAGGTGTCAAGGCCAAATTCAACACTGTTATTTATCATGACACCTGAGATAATTATGGGGGTTACCATAAAAGAACAGAGAAATGATGGGATATGAGCATTCCCACACTTGAGCAATATGTACTGCCCATACAGTATGCCAGGCTTAAAATAGGTGGATGGAATATATGTCCATGCCACCGAACATATTGGAAGAAACTGAGTCAGACTTAATCAGATGCATGGGATTGAGATGTCCATGGCATCAGGCATATAGGAGGGAGCATAGAAGCCAGGTGTAGAAGTGAGATGGGTGGGATGAATACTTCCAGCCATCTGTACAATATTGTGGGGAAAAAGAGAATAAAATATTAAACCAAGAGAATCCAACCTCAACATTTGTCAAAAGCCGTTCCCTCGGCCATACCTTGACTTCATGCATGTCTCCCCTCATGTGACAGTTCAGTGTCTGCTCTTGCATGTATTCCTCTTGTGATTGGATGGCATCTTGGCCAACTGGCATCTGATAACTCAGAATAAAGGCAATTAATGTCTTAAATGATAAGTTCCCATAATCCAAGTCTCATATGGATTTAAAATTGAGGATAATAAATGATTGCAAAAAATGTGAATACATCTTGACTCAAAATATAATATATAATTATGCAACAATTTCAAATAATACCCTTTTTTTTACTTAGTATACAATTACTTTTGTGAAAAATCAGAACATACTTAAATACAAGTTAAAGCACAACAGAATCTCAAAGAACTTTTTTTTTTGAAAATAGAAAACTTTTACAAATGTTCCCCTCTTTTTTTTTTTTTTGGGAATATGCTTATCAAAAATAATACTTCTAGAATCAATTTACACTTGCCATGGCAACCAATTTGCCAGGGAAATGCTTTAAAGAGTTTGATCAAATAATCAGTTGAGGAAAAAAAATAACAAAAACAAACAACTCAGAATATGGGAGCACAATACTCCTAGAATTAACATTGTATAATAAAATCAAAACCATCTTGCAATGTTTCAAAATTAGATAGACAAATGAATAGAAGAAAATACACATGGAACAATAAAAGACAATGAAATTCAAACTAAGGAAGTCTAAATGAATGTGAACTTAATATTAATAAGAGTATTATAAAATATAAACTTGATCACATGACTATAAAAAGCTTTTACAAATATTCTCCTTGTTTTAAAAACTAAATATAAAACACAATCTCAAAAGCATGAAAATCTCTATGAAAATAAACCCATACCATTAATTTCAAAATGTATATGTAATAGCATAGAAATCCTATGTAACCTCTGAACTGATATTAATACTCTGAGTGAATTCAGAACACCTTTGATTCCGATATCTAAAATCCCCAATACTCATATCAATACCTTGCTGCTTACTTCTACATTTCTGTAAAATATATACCCTTCCATGGTAAAAGAGGCAGAGTCTTGAACTATGTTGATTGTCATTCTTATTCAGCTTAAGTTTTTCTTCTTTAACCCCTCTATATTGTCTGTCAGTCTTTTCACCATACAAATGCTTTATAAGATTACTAATTAAAGACAAAAGCAGGTTAGCAAAATTATGAACAAAACGAGCATATCTGGAATTTAAAGAGTTTTCTAAGATTGTCTCAAAAGCACAGCCAGGCTGGGGAAGGGCTGAGCCTGAAGCTGCAAATGCAGGTAGAAAAAGTTGAGCATGCGCATCAGATCTCTGGACTTCCCAGGCAGGGGAAGCAATGGGCTTGGCCATAGGAGGAGTAGAGGGTGGGGTCTGGAGAGGAGGGGAGGGACCAGAGCAATTTGAATCAGACTTGATTTTGAACTCAGGCCTGGATTCCTCTTCCCCCACTTTGCCTCCAGGTGCTAGGGGATTAAAAGCTTCTAGGGGGTGGGTCATTGCCTCCAGGCATGCAAAATTAGAGCAACAATTTGTGTTAGAACTGGGAAAAGCTGCGGGAATCTCTTCAGGTTTCTCTGAAAAAGCATGGTTGGGAGAGGGAGAGATATTTCCTTGTGTGAGTAAGTTGCTGGCTCTTTTAACAAAAATAAAAAGAAAAATAGAAAATCCACAAAAACAAAGCATTAACATGATCTTATCTCCCATTTGTCTGGTTAAACAGACCAAAATCAAAAATAGGATAATTAGGGAGTTTAAAAGGTCCATTCGAAAAAATTCAAAGGAAAAACACAGCCAGTACACCAGTACTTAGCAGTTAAAGGGAGAGGGAGGGGAAATTTCTTACCCAACCAGAAGATCAGAAGAAGACTAAGGGTTAGCTTTCCTCTTCGTGGTCAGCCATCTGTTAAGGGCTAAAATTCTAGCTAGTCTGTCTAAAATATTTAATGAGTGGTCGCCAATAAATTATAAGCTTTAGCAAGAGTTAGACTTTTAAGCATTTATTAAGGAGAATAAGAATTTGGTAAAGAGAGAGAGAAAGGTCTAGATTCCTATCTATTAAAGGGAGAGCGCATTTCTAGCTCCCTTCTCCGCCAGAGTCCCGAGGAAAGAGAGCCAGACCGAGCGCCAGTCTCTTCCTTCCTCCTCCCACTAGTCTGCCTCACTTCCTCCCCGCCAAAGAAAAGACTCCTGGTCTTGCCCTCAAAGACCTTCGCTTCATGGGCAAAACTCTTCTACAGTAAGTATCCAGCAGGTGGCGTCATTCCAATCGTTACAGTATAAACTTAAAATAGGTACTGTCATATTATTTCGTGATGTGGAAGGGGGAAAAGGTTCAATGATTTATTAAGCACCTACTATGTGCCAGCAACTGTGCTAACCACTTTATAAACAATATATATCCTTTTCTCTCCTAATAGTAACCTACTTCACTATCATGAAGGAAGCAATATTATGCTGCCTTGCTAGTTCTATGCAATCTTCACTGTTTTTTAATTTACTCAGAATATGACATTTCTCGTCCTCTAAAATGTTATATTGTAGTAGTTCTTAAACATATATTATTTTGGTTCTGATTCTTTTATTCTAATTCAGTTTATTCAGATCATTTCACATTTATTTGATTTCTTCATATTCATTATTTTATTAATATTCTATTACATCCAACCTCTCCAGTTCTTTCCTACCACATAGGGTGATATTATGAATATTTTTTAATATAATGGATATGTAATTTTTGGTCTTGGACTTTCTTAGCTTATATGCCTAGTCATTGGTTATGGTATCAAAAGGAATACAGGGGGTGGTGCAGTGGATAAAACACCAGCCCTGGATTCAGGAAGACATGAGTTCAAATCTGACCTCATACACTTGACACTAGCTTTGTGACCTCGAGCAAGTCACTTAACCCTCATTGCCCCAGAAAAAAATAAAGAAATAGAGAATAGTGAAGTTTTCTTTTTTGCATAATTCTGGATTGAAATCAAGAATGATAGTAATACTTTGCAGATCCATTAAACAGTTCATCAGTGCTTACCTTCCCACAATATATCTGGCATTGATGATTCTAATCTTTTTCATCTTTATAAAATACTGACTCTTCCACTTAATATCTGCTTCTTTGGTTACTTCATATCACCTTTCTGTGTTGCTTTCCTCATATGTAAAATGATTGGGATGGACTTTATGAACTATAAGTTTTACTTAGGAAATTGATTGGCATTATATTATTTAAAGTAAAAAATGGGTGGGGGAGTGCTTAATTGATTTTTTGGGGTGTGGAAATGAGGATGAAGTGACTTGCTCATGGTCATACAACTTTTATAAGTGTCAAGTGATTGAGGCTGGATTTGAACTCAGGTCCTCCTGAATCCAGGGCTGGTGCTTTATCCACTGTGCCACTTAGCTGCCCCTTCACTGGTTATAAGATATAATTTTGGGGTGCCATATTAATTTGTATGGTCTTTCTATTTCTTGTTCTAGAAACTGAAGTCTTTGGGTCTATCAAACACTAGATCACTATGGACATTTGCTAATGTGTCTTGTGTGCCTAATCTATACCATTGCTCTACCACTCAATTTCTTATCCAGTACCACATAGTTCTGATGGTAACCATTTTATAATAGAGTTTGACATCAGCTATGGCTAGGTCACATTCCTTTCCATTTTTTCATTATTTTCCCTGATATTCTTAACCTTTTGTTCTTCTAGAATAATTTTATTATTATTTCAGTTCTACAAATAATTTTTGATAGTCTGATTGGTATTTACTGAATACTTACTGAATAAGTGAATTAATTTAGGTTGAATCATAATTTTCATTGTATTTCCTTGGCCTAATTGTGAGTAAATGATATTTTTCTAATTGTTTATATCTGACTTTGTTTGAAATGTGTTTTGTAATTGTGTTGATAGAGTTCCTGAGTTTATCTTGGCATGTATATTCCTGAGTGTTTTATATTGTCTACAGTTATTTTATGTGGTATTTCTCTTTCTATCTGTTGATGCTGGACTTTATTGGTAATACATAGAAGTGCTGATGATTTATACAGTTTTATATTGTATCCTGATTCTTTACTAAAGTTGTTAATGATTTCAGCTAAATTTTTAGTTGATTCTCTAGGCTTCTCTAAGTATACCATATAACCATCTACAGAGGGTGATAGGTTTGTTTCCCCATTGTCTATTCTAATTCTTTCAATTTCTTTTTATTTATTGCAATATCTAACATTTCTAGTAAAATATTGAATAATTGTAATGAAAATGTTTATCTTGTTTCACCTCTGAACTTATTGGGAAGGATTCGTTTTATTTTTTGAATTTATTTTTAATTTATGGAATAAAACAAATGTTTTCATAATATATTATAATAAAATGATAACTCCATATGAAACTGCAAATCTATGTTCAACGTTCTATTTATTTAAAATATAAATTGGGGCAGCTTGGTGGCGCAGTGGATAGAGCACTGGCCCTGGAGTCAGGAGGACCTGAGTTCAAATCTGGCCTCAGATACTTGACACTTACTAGCTGTGTGACCCTGGGAAAGTCACTTAACCCCAACTGCCTCACCCCAAAATAAAATAAAATAAAACATAAATTGTAGTAATGGCAGGTCTTAAGCAATTTCCATTACATTTGGGGGGATTCCTCATTTGTAAACTAAAGAAGGTGTTCCTTAAACACCAGACAGTATGAATCATACTGACATTATCATAATCCTAAAATTACGCTATCCCTATAGCTCCAAAGTAAATTCTTATTATGTATTCTCACATTTAGTAAAAACAAAACAAAACAAAGCAAAAAAGGGAGAATACTATTTACTATGTTTGTTAAACAACAAAAAGTATGATTTATTCTTGTCTCTGCAATAAGCATGGATTAGATTGGCTCACTGCCAACTACTTTAAAATGCATATTTTCTTATAAAAAGAAGTATGTATTTAGAAATAATGATGTTTCTATTACAGCATGCATTTTAGCTTTAAAAATGATCACTAAAATGGTTAATGAAACATAAAATCCAACTCACAAAATAGTATAAATTTACTGTTTCTTCAGAATATTAGGAGTGATTTAGGATCATTTTTTGGTAACATTAGGGGTTTTACTTCAAATATATACGGGACTGGCACTCTAGACACATTATGATTTAATTGGAATAGGATATCATTATTGAGGAACCAACCTTTATGAATGCACATTGGCATTTTTTCTGCAATTTATAATCTTAGGGAGTTACCTGCAGCACTGAGCAATTGAAGGACATGCTCAGAATCATATATCCAGTATGTGGCAGAATAAGGTCTTGATCTCAGGATTTCAAGACTCTGAGGTCAACTTTTCCTCCAGTCACTATTTATGACATATTAAATTAAATATTCTACTGAAATTGCATTTAATTTTTAATATAATATAGTCTATCATTTCTTATTAACTTAATATTTAGCAAAGCTGATAAGTCAGTATCATACAAAAATTAGAAATAGTTACATATTCACTTTAATTCTTATCTGTATATTGTGCAGGATAATGCATTTGCTTAAAAATTCACATACATTTTTTCATAGGAATAAGAATAGAACGAGACCTGTGATTTCCTTACCATACAATTTGGCATTTTCTCTGCAAAACATAGTCTTAAAGAGTTGCCTGCAGCACAAAGACATTAAAGCTTCAGGCAGCCAGTGTCAAATGCACGAGATAAACCCATATCTTCCTGACTTTGAGGTCAGTTTCCTATCTGTTTTGTGCATGAATCTTTATTACATTAAAAGTAAACTATTTTATCCTGCAGATCATACTTAAAGATAGCTGTTAAATATGTTTGTATAATTAAGAACAATTTCTCATTCCCAAAAGAGGAGAGGGAATTAGCTGTTTTCTGTCATTAATTACCTTAGAAGTCATATTTAGAAAATTAAATTTGATTGGAATATAGGATCACTGTATATCAAGATTTCATGAACAAGTAATAGTAAGTTTCATCAAAGAGTGTCTATAGTATCTTTGTGATGTAATGTAGATATTGTGGAAGCTTTTTTTCTCTTGTGCCAAATACCCAAAATTAGACTCTTTCTTTACTTGAATTTGCTAATTTTTTATGTATAATTAAGAATGCAAGTAATAGGAATAACAACTGGCAGAATTTTTCAGAAACTATCAGTCTTAAAACAAAACAAAACAAACAAACAAAAACTACCCATATTCTACAACTTGACCAACTTCTGGACAAATCTTTCCCTAAGCACACTAAATTTTACTAGGCATCCTTTTTTTTCAATCATCTAGTGGTTTTGGCCCTCAAGTCAGAAGCTCAATAAAAAATAAATAAGGTTAGATAGTCATTCTGTTTAGACTCACTTTGGCAAAATGCAAAATTTACACTAACAGTCTTGAGAGATCACAGGATATATTTTTAAATACATGTTTAGATATGATTCAGATGTTTTTGTATATTTCCCGCATAACACAAAATATTGAGAAATACATATGCTATTAACCATTCCTCTTGTACTGTGATATAATTGTAGTTGTTTATCCATTTTTGAAGAGGAAGAAAGGCATCATAGGGTAAATGCTTGAATGCCTTAATTGGATGTAAGTGAGGCAAAGTTGTAAAAGCTTTCATTTTTTCTCTTCGAGTGTCATCAACATCCAGTGGCAAGACAAAAATTAAGATGACAGGCAATAGCCCAAGATGCAGTGGATGCCCTTAGCATCTTTGATATCTGACCAAGGTCTAAGTGCTCCACAATGCTTGCTTCAACTTTCTCCATGGCCGCTGGAACAAATTGTTCTCACTCACCCATTCCAGAGGAGATCTTCACATATTTAGGCTAGATACTATCCCTCTCAATACCTCACTGATAGGCCCAAAAGTGACCCTTAACCTGATTTAGGCAGCCTGACAAGACAGTTTCCCAGGATATGGCCATTGTGCATACTGCCACTTATTGGAGCCACAGGTGAGAGTTGAATCTCAAGTAGACACCACAGGCGGATGAGCAACCCTTAAAATGGCGTAGTAAGCCACACCAGAGATGTTTGCCCTTGAATACTCCATATACCCCTCTGATATAATGCTGATGTGGAAGAGATCTGTAAAGGTTCTTTGTCAGTGTCCCTTCAGCAAGGTTACTCTTCATGTAAGCATTTTTTTTTTTTTTGCGTGTGAGGCAATTGGGTTTAAGTGACTTTCCCAGGATCACACAGCTAGTAAGTGTTAAGTGTCTGAGGAAATATTTGAACTCAGGTCCTCTTGAATCCAGGGCCAGTGCTCTATCCACTGGGCAACCTAGTGGCCCTTTATGTAAGCATTTTTAACTGCTAAATGTCCTCAGGTAAAAGGGTCAAGCTTAACCAAGCAGCAGCAATTTATCTGTGAGCAATCCAACCACAAAGTGACATAAAATGTTGTTGTTTTGTTTGTTATCTTGTCTTCATCTATTTTGATGGAATTCAACATAATAACTTCACCTGGGACAAATTGCTGTTTTGCTATTATTCCTTTACAGTTGTTTCATTTACTATTATGCTGGTAGATAAAATAGTAGTTTTTATGGTTAATTAAATATTAGGATTTTACGTTATATTCTGTAGGCTTTTCAAAAAATCCTCAGTATAATGCCAGTGGTAGAATGAACAATAGAAATGGATATGAACCAGTTCCTGTTCCCATGGGACTGATTTCTTTGGCCAAGCTTCAATGCTTTGAAAGTGTTTTTTCCCCACTTAGCTTAGAAATTATGAGTATTTGGCATAGTTACATCTATTTAAAACTTTGTTTTTCAGTTGTTTATTTTGAACTGGATGTTCTATTTGGGCAATTGTGGATGATATTCAGTCTGATAATTGTCTGCTTCTTGTACATTGTATTGCTCAGGTTCTATAAATTATTATGCAGTCTATACTTTTAGTATGATTAGTCTCACCCATGGAAACATGAAAGATAATGAAATGCTGATGAATATTTCTAGACATATCTTGATAGATATTCAGTAGGTACTAACTTTGGCCACATGCAATGATGCAATGAAGAGTCTCTAACATTTCCTTGTATAATATAGCCCTCACATTCATTACTGGGGTATATTTAAGTCATTTTTGGGGGAAGATATAGGAGGACAAGCTCTTCATATATGACATTGGATTATTATATGATGTTTAGCCATGAATAGGGAAAAGGATAGAGGAACTAAAGAGAGGCAAGGTGTTCAACACAGTTTCTGTTCCCTTTCATACTGGGTTCCTGAGTCATTAAGAGTTGTTATTTATGGGAATGATGGCTGCAGCTTATACTTTTTTTTCTATTCTCTTTTATTTTTCCTGTTTATATCCTTGAGTAGTATTTGATAATTATCATAGGCAGTAGTATTGTTTTTATTATTGTCCAAAAAAGAGTTGACTGTTCAGCTGCCCCCCTCCACATGTCACACTAAGGGATTGGGGAAGAAGAACCATCCCACATATGCTCTTTATAATATTCTTTAGATTTCATTTTTAAAAATTTTGAATTCTAAATTCTCTTCCTTTATCCAGTCCCTCCCTTACCCATTGAGAAGGCAAGTGACATGATGTCAATTATATGTGTGAAATCACAGAAAACATATTTCCATATTACTCGTTACAAAAAACAAGGAAAACAAAGTGAAAAAGCATGTTTAAATATATACTCAAGAGTTCATCAGTTCTCTCTCTGGAGGTGGAAAGCTTTTTTCAATAAAACTCCTCTGGAATTGTCTTGGATCCTTGTCTTGATTAGAGTATCTGTCTTTCAGGGTTTATTATCCTTAGAATAATGCTAGCAATGTGCACTGTGTTCTCTTGCTTCTTCTCACTTCCCTATGCATAAGTTCATATAAAGATTGAAGGTTTTTCTGAAACTATCTTGACGTTCACTTCTTAGAGCACAAAAATATTGCATCACAATCATATACTCCAGCTTGTCCATGAATTCCCCAATTAATGGCCATCCCCTTATTTTCTCATTCTTTGCTGTCAGAAAAATAGCTGCTGTAAATATTTTTGTACTTATAGGTCTTTTTTCCCCTTTTTTCTTTGATCTCTTTGGGCTGTAGACTTAGTAGTTATATTGCTATATAAGTACATTTGCACAGTATTTAGCCCTTTGAGCATACTTCTAAAATGGCTAGACCAGTTTGCAACTCCACTAATAGAGTATTAGTGCACCCATTTTCCCACATCCCTTCAAGCATTTGTCTTTTTCCTTTTCATTCATGCTAACCAATCTGATAGGTTTGAGATGGCACTTCAGACTTGTTTTACTTTTAATTTATCTTATTGATGATGATTTTGACCATTTTTATATGACTATAGATAGCTTTGATTTCATCTAAAACATACCTGTTCATATCCTTTGAAGGGATCTTATTTTTAGAAATTTGTCTCAATTCCCTATCTAATTAAGAAAAAAGGTCTTTTATCGGAGAAACTTTCTCTAAAGCTCCCCTTCTGATTTTGGTTGCATTGGTTTTATTTACACAAAATATTAATTTCATGTAATGAAAATTATTAATTTTATTTCCCATGATCCTTGTTTTGTCATAAACTCTTTCCTTATCCATAATTCCAAAAGGGACATTTTCCCATGATGCCTAAACTGCCTTATGATAACCTCTTATGTTTAAATCATGTGTCCATTTTCATGTATCTTGATATACAATGTGAGATACTGGTCTTTCCCTTATTTCAGATGGACTGCTTTCCAATTTTCCTAGCAATTTTTGTAAAATAGTGAGTTCTTATTACAAAAGATTGATATTTGAGGTAATCAAACACTAGATTACTCTGGTTATTTACTAAGGATTGTATACCTAATCTACTCTAGTGGCACACCTCCCTATTACTAAGTAACAGATTGTTTTTATAATTACCACATTGTAATACAATTAAAAACCTGATATTAAACAATTTTCTTTCACATTTTTATTAATTGCTGTGACTTTCTTGATCTTTCATTATTCCAGAATAATTTTATCATAATTTTTGGCTCTATCTAATAATTATTTGGTAATTTCATTAGTATGCCACTGAATAAGTAAATTACATTAGGTTGAAATGCCATTTTTATTGTATTGGTTTGGCCTAACTATAGAAATCAATAATTCCCTAGTTGTTTAAATCTGTCTTTCTTTGTCTGGAAAGTGTTTTATAATTGTTTTCATATAATTTCTGGGTTAATCTTTGCAAACAAACTCCCAATTATTTTATATTGTCTGAACTTATTTTAAATGATATTTATTTTTTCTATCTTTTCCTTCTGGGTTTTGTTGGTAATATAAAAAATGCTGATGAGTTATGTGGTAATATTTTATATCCTGCAATTCTACTCAAGTTGTTAATTATTTCAAGTAGTTTTTTAGTTGATTCTCTAATATTTTATGAATATGCCATCATATATGAAAAGAGCGATAGTTTTGTTTCTTCATCTTTTTCCTGAAGGATTATACTCAGTTTTGTTGGTTGGATGATTCTTGGTTGTAATCCTAACTCCCTTTGCCCTCTGAAATATATTCCACGTAGTTCTCAACATCTTTCTGAATCAAAAAACTGGGACATCAGTGTGCCCTCACATAGAACTGTGTCTTCCTCCTTCTAATTCTATGATCTTTGTCTAAGAACTTTCTGTGAACATTCAAAAAGGCCTTCTCACTTATCCCTCCCAGATGTATCTATTCAGCATAAGTTACTAGTGAAATCTGGGATGGTTGGGCATTGTGAGATATGGCTACTCTTGTACAATCTTTTGGACAACTAAGTCAAGGCTCCTTTAAGGATAGGCCCATGGGAAATAGTGCCCCCCACGCCCCAGAATCACTGCCTTGTCATGATGGAGGGGTTTGTATAACTCAAGGAAACTATGAACTATGCTCTGCCTGGTTACCAAGATGGATAGGTACAGCTCTGACAAAAGATCATCCCCTGGTAAAGGAAATTGCAAACCACTTCAGTATCTTTGCCAAGACAACTACATGGAATTTATTAAAATGATAAATGGGATGACATCAGAAAATGAGACCCTCAGGTGAGAAAGTGCCCAATACACTGCTGGGAAAAGCAGAAGACAACTAGAAGTAGCTCTAATACTAAAGAAATGGCTGGGCCAAAGTAGAAAGGAAGCTCAGCTGAGGATGTATCTATTGACAAAAGTAAAGTCTGATGTTATAAAGATCAGTATTGCATGGGAACCTTGACTGTAAGATCTATGAATCAAGGATAAGGAAAGCTGAGTGCCATAGAATCAACAATTTCAAATTGTGATTCTGCAGTACTTTTGAAACTTTTGAGAATCTCTTGGACATCAAGGAGATCAAATCACTCAATACTCAAAGAAATTAATTCAGGCTATTCATTGGAAAGTCAGATACTGACGTGGAAGCTTAAATACTTCAGACACATAATGAAAAGATGAGATTCATTGGAAAAGACCCCAATGTTGGGAAAGATTGAAGGAAAAAGGAAAAAGGGGACAGCAGAAGATGAGAGGCATAGATAGACTCATGGAAACAATTAATATCAACTTGGAGAGACTTCAAGAAATATTGAAGGACAAAAGAGTCTGAAATACGATAGTGCATGGGGTCAAAAATAATTGGACTTGACTGAATGACTGAATAACAACAACAACAACAAAATAAACAACAACATCAACTTTCTGGTGGCAGACCTGATCCTAAATTGCCATCATTAAAGCCTCCATTTTCACAAACAAATCTGCATCACTCAGCTATTTGTTCAACCTTTCATTGTTAACATATTGTTCAATGAGACCATGCAGATGTTGTATCTTACTTGTTTCATAGACTCCATATGGAGCGAAACTAGTTTCAGTTATATTCCACAAATTTAATGGCATATGCTTCTAATCAGCCTTTACCTTTGCTTAATGAAGTGTTGTCTGCTTATTCCCAATGTGCTCCTATGTATTTTGGACCTACTTCTCATTTGCTTTATGGATGTATATCAATATTTTTATTCTATTTAAATTAAGAAGTGCTGATCTTTCTGTAGCTACTATAAGGTGATAGGCACTGAGTTTTCTGTGTCCGGTAGGGTTTTTGATTAAGATACATTCCAAATTTATTATGGTTAATGTTGCAGTCTGAAAAGTTTATATTGACTCATCTTGAGTAATTATCAATTACTTTAAGCATCTTCTTACAATTCAACGTTGATATCAAAATCAAATTCTTCACTAATATATTAAAATATTTTTATAACTCTTTTCAACATGTTTTGCCTAGAGATTCAATGTGACTTCCAGATTAAAACTTTAAATATCTTTCACTTTATGTTTGCTAATGATACAATGCATATAAATTCCAAATGAATTTTTCTTATCATAGGAGAAATTTTTAAGAGATGAAAGCTATTTGTGTGTATGTGTAAATATAATTTGATATCACTCACAGAGAGGAAGTGATTAACAAAATGCTTTAGCTTGACATCTTTATTTTGCTAATTGTAGTGTCCCCCCCCCCATATTTAGGAGAGATGGGAATGCATTTCAAAGCCAGGCATAACCATAATGGGCTTAAAATATCTCCATGCAACATACCATGTTTTATATGAATTACTTTTGGCATTATTGTGTGGGTGACATGTTTTAGAAAGAGAAGAGTTTTCCATGTAGACATCAAACACTCTAGTGTTTTCAGGATGTTTGTTTCTCCTTTTTGTATTGGATGTGCACCAATAAGCCTTGAAGGTAGAACTGTATCAACCAAAATTCAATAATCAACAAAATCACTGTCATTTGTGAATATCTTGTTCAGATATTACTGAATTGACAAGAGTATATTTGCTCCCTTGGGCCTTTTTTAATAGTCAGAAAGGATAAAGGCTACTTTATTTATTTATTCAGAATTTTACCCAAGTTATATGTATAAACAAATTTTCATATTGATTTTAAAAACTTTGTGTTCCAAATTCTCCTTCTACCTCCCTCCCCGCCACTCCCTTAAGAACTCAAATAATTCTATATAAGTTACATGTTCAGTCCTGCAAAACATTTCCACATTAGTCAGGTTGTGAAAGAAGAAAGACAAAAAACTTTAGAAAGAGGAACTAACAAACAAAATATACTTCAATCTGTATTCAGATACCATCACTTCTTTCTCTGTAGATGGACTGCATTTTTCATAAGTCCTTCTGATGGCATCCTGCTTATCATTTCTTACAGCACAATAGTGTTCCATCCTAATCTCATCCGACAATTTATTCAGCCATTCCCCAATTTATGGGCATCAAACTATTTTCAAGTTCAACTTTTTAAAACATCTCTTTTAGAATACCAACCTAGTAGTGGTATTGCTAGGTTGAAGAATATGCATGGTTTTATAGCCCTTTGGCCATAGTTCCAAATTGCTCTACAGAATATTTGAATCAGTTTACAACTTTACCAAGAGTGTATTAAATTCTCATTTTCCCTGTATTGCCTAAAACATTTGTCATTTTCCTCTGCTTTCCTATTATCCAATTGAATAGGTGTGAGGTAGTACCCAGAATTGTTTTGACCTGAATCTCTCCAATCAGTAGTGAGTTAGAGCAATTTTTTTCATATGACTATAGGTGGATTAGATTATTTTATCTGAAAACTTCATGTCTTTTGATCATCCATCAATTGGGAAATGGCTCTCATTTTAACAATTTGACTAAGTTCTCTATGTTTTGGGGAACTGAGGCCTATTAGACAAACTTGCTTCAAAACATGTTTTTCACAGTTACTATTGCTAACTTTATTACCCTCCATCTTATTTTCTTCCCTTGATATTTACTCTGTTTTCTATTTTCTTTCATCCTATCCCTCCTCAAAACTGTTTTGCTTCTTAATGCCTTTCCCCCAATCTACCCTCCCTTCCTTCACCCCTCCCCCCTTATTCCCTTTCCCTCCCACTCTCTAGCAGGGCAAGATATATTACTATATCCAATTGAGTGTGTATGTTATTCCCTCTTTGAGCCAGTTCTGATGAGAGTAAGCCTCAGTCACTCCCCTGAACCTCCCTTGCCTTCTCCTCCATTCCATAAGCTTTTTCTTACTGCTTTTATGTGAGATACTTTACCCCATTCCAACTCTCCCTTTCTCTTTCTCCCAGATCATTCTCCCCCCCCCCCCCGCCTTAATTTTATTTTTTAAAAGATATCAATGTGGGGCAGTTAGGTGGTGCAATGGAAAAAGCACCAGCCCTGGACCCAGAAGGACCCAAATCCAGCTTCAGACATCAGGCACTTACCAGCTTCATGACCCTGGGCACCTGGGAACTTTTTCCTTATGCACTTTTTCCTCCTTGGTCATTAGATTGTTTTCTTGGAAATGTTTATAGATTTTCCCCCATGGTACACACAGTGATTTTTTTTTTATTTAATATAATCTTGGCACATGTGTTTACTTCATGGCCTTATTAAGACAGTGTATTCACATATTAGACAATGGGGACCTGCTTCTGAGACATTCATGATGTAAAGGAAACACCTCAGAAATACTGGAGAAGTCATGGACATTAAATAATTAGTTCTGATCATCTAACCGTGTCTTACATATAATGTTTTTTAATTATAGATTTATTCATTATTGTTTTTGTCCTTCATTTTTGAAGAGGTGCATGACATCTGGCTGATGTCATAGCTTGCAGTGAATTGGATTTAAGAGAGGGAGAACTGTTCAAAATCACCAAACTCACTCTCCTACAGAGCCATCTCTCAGTTACAAGATATACATCAGGACGACTGGAAATGGTCCTGGATATTTAAGGAAATTGGGATTAAGTGCCTTGACCAGAGTTACACAGCTACTAATTGTCTGAAGTCAAATTTGAACTCAGGTCCTCCCAACTTTAGGACCAGTGCTTTCTTTATCCACTATCCCACCTTAGCTGCCCCAGAGGCATTCAAAAAGCTTATCTATTTCAACTATTGTCTTTGCCTTATGTATGCTTCTTCAGGAAGAATCCACCCTAAATGTTCACATGGACTATTTGTGCTTCTCCTGTGGTAGAACGTTCTGAGCTCAAATTGGTCTCATCAGCCATAGTCATTCACAACAAAACTTGACTCTCATGTAATGATATCATTTAGGTCCTCTTTGAGAACAAAGGACAACCACCAACTTCTGCAGGATCCCTGTGAGTATTTTGCTCATGGTAGCTGGTGAAAGGTGTGTCATCTCTAGTTGAAGAAGTCATTTAAAGTTTGGGACAGCAAGACACAGGCAACCAGGAGTTAGAGCTGAGGCTGAGGTTTTTATGCCCTCAAGGAGCCAGGAGTGATCTTTGGGAGCAAATATAACATTTTTTCTGTATGGAAATGGAGAAAACAATGTTTATGTCCTCAAGAAACCACAGGGAGACAAACAATGGAGAAAAGGTTGTCAAAGCTACAGAGCTGGTCAAACAGATACATATTTAATGTGTCCATGTGTCCTCCAGTCCTGACACTTCTGGAAGCATATTTCCTAATGTCTCCCTTGAGGATAATGCCATTGTACTAATGTAACGATTGGAATAATGCCACCTGCTGGATACTTACTGTAGAAGAGTTCTGCCCATGAAGGGAAGGTCTTTGAGGGCAAGACCAGGAGTCTTTTCTTCAGGATTCAGGAAGTGACGCGGACTAGTGGGAGGAGGAAGGAAGAGACTGGCGCTCAGTCTCGGGCTCTTTCCTGAGGACGCTGGCGGAGAAGGGAGCTAGAAATGTGCTCTCCCTTTAATAGATAGGAATCTAGGCCTTTCTCTCTCTCTTTACCAAATTCTTATTCTCCTTAATAAATGCTTAAAAGTCTAACTCTTGCTAAAGCTTATAATTTATTGGCGACCACTCATTAGATATTTTAGACAGACTAGCTAGAATTTTAGCCCTTAACAGATGGCTGACCACGAAGAGGAAAGCTGAACCTCACTTCTGATCTTCCGGTTGGGTAAGAAATTTCCCCTACCCTTTAAATTGCTAAGTACTGGCGCACTGGCTGTGTTTTCCCTTTAAATTTTTTCGAATGGACCTTTTAAACTCCCTAATTACCCTATTTTTGAGTTTAGTCTGTTTAACCAGACAAATGGGAGATAAGATCATGTTAATGCTTTGTTTTTGTGGATTTTCTATTTTTCTTTTTCTTTTTGTTAAAAGAGCCAGCAACATACTCACACAAGGAAATATCTCTCCCTCTCCCAACCATGCTTTTTCAGAGAAACCTGAAGAGATTCCTGCAGTTTTTCCCAGTTCTAACACTAATTGTTGCTCTAATTTTGCATTCCTGGAGGCAATGACCCACCCTCTAGAAGCTTTTAATCCTGTAATGCCTGGAGGCAAAGTGGGGGAAGAGGAATCCAGGCCTGAGTTCAAAATCAAGTCTGATTCAAATTGCCCTGGTCCCTCCCCTCCTCTCCAGACCCCACCCTCTACTCCTCCCATGGCCAAGCCCATTGCTTCCCCTGCCTGGGAAGTCCAGAGATTTGATGCGCATGCTCAACTTTCTCTAACTACATTTGCAGCTTCAGGCTCAGCCCTTCCCCAGCCTGGCTGTGCTTCTGAAACAACCTTAGAAAACCCTTTAAATTCCAGATATACTCGTTTTGTTCATAATTTTGCTAACCTGCTTTTGTCTTTAATTAGTAATCTTATAAAGCATTTGTATGGTGAAAAGACTGACAGACAATATAGAGGGGTTAAAGAAGAAAAACTTAAGCTGAATAAGAATGACAATCATCACCATAGTTCAAGACTCCGCTTCTTTTGCCATGGAAGGGTATATATTGTACAGAAATGTAGAAGTAAGCAGCAAGGTACTGATATGAGTATTGGGGATTTTAGATATCGGAATCAAGAGTGTTCTGAATTCACTCAGATTATTAATGTCAGTTCAGAGGTTACATAGGATTTCTATGCTATTACATATACATTTTGGAATTAATGGTATAGGTTTATTTTCATAGAGATTTTAATGCTTTTGAGATTGTGTCTTATACTTAGTTTCTAAAACAAGGAGAATATTTGTAAAAGCTTTTTATAGTCATGCGATCAAGTTTATATTTTGTAATACTCTTATTAATATTAAGTTCATATTCATTTAGATTTCCCTAGTTTGAATTTCATTGTCTTTTATTATTCCACGTGTATTTTCTTCTATTCATTCATCTATCTAATTTTGAAACATGGTTTTGATTTCATAATACAATGTTAATTCTAGGAGTATTGTGCTCCCATATTCTGAGTTGTTTGTTTTTGTTATTTTTTTTCTCAACTGATTATTTGATCAAACTCTTTAAAGCATTTCCCTGGCAAATTGTTTGCCATGGCAAGTGTAAATTGATTCTAGAAGTATTATTTTTGATAAGCATATTCCAAAAAAAAAAAAAAAAGAGGGGAACATTTGTAAAAGTTGTCTTTGAGATTGTGTTGTGCTTTAACTTTTATTTAAATATGTTCAGATTTTTCAAAAAAGTAATTGTATACTAAGTAAAAAAAAGGGTATTATTTGAAATTGTTGCATAATTATATATTATATTTTGAGTCAAGATGTATTCACATTTTTTGCAATCATTTATTATCCTCAATTTTAAATCCATATGAGACTTGGATTATGGGAACTTATCATTTAAGACATTAATTGCCTTTATTCTGAGTTATCAGATGCCAGTTGGCCAAGGTGCCATCCAATCACAAGAGGAATACATATTGCTCAAGGAGCAGACACTGAACTGTCACATGAGGGGAGACATGCATGAAGTCAAGGTATGGCCGAGGGAACGGCTTTTGACAAATGTTGAGGTTGGATTCTCTTGGTTTAATATTTTATTCTCTTTTTCCCCACAATATTGTACAGATGGCTGGAAGTATTCATCCCACCCATCTCACTTCTACACCTGGCTTCTATGCTCCCTCCTATATGCCTGATGCCATGGACATCTCAATCCCATGCATCTGATTAAGTCTGACTCAGTTTCCTCCAATATGTTCGGTGGCATGGACATATATTCCATCCACCTATTTTAAGCCTGGCATACTGCATGGACAGTACATATTGCTCAAGTGTGGGAATGCTCATATCCCATCATTTCTCTGTTCTTTTATGGTAACCCCCATAATTATCTCAGGTGTCACGATAAATACAGTGTTGAATTTGGCCTTGACACCTGTTACCAATTATATTAGATTTTTAAATTTCTCATAATGGCATGAGGATAATTAGGCAGATGATGCAAAAAGTGATGAAACAAAGATAAAAAAAATATTTTTAAAAATTAATATCGCAGCAATTGTCTTCTCAATTACCCTCCATAAGGGGGGGGACTATAGTAATATTATAATTTTAAAGAATGGTTCAATTTTTGTTTTATTATATGTTTCATGTGTAACAACTAAGATTCTGAATTCCCTTAGACATGTTTTTGAGAACTTTCATTGTTTGATTTGATTATTGACAAAGCTATTTTAAAGTTGTGTTAAGCTCAATTTTGTAGGAAATTTCCTGGCTGATTACCAGTATCCACACATCAACCCCTGAAAAGACTTCTATTCCACGACTACACCTAGAGGACATCTGAGAAAAGACTTTCAGAGACTTTAAATGAACAGTTTTGATTTGTTTTTGTTGTTTTTTTTTCTCTTTCTGTTATAATATACACCATCTGTAACATGTATTCTCTGCAGAGGCCCTCCCTTTGCAAGGCTAATGTCAAAGCGTCGGTTCATGAGGACAAAAAATCGCCCCTCTGAACAAAACTTTCCTCTCTTCCTTTTCTATATTGTTGTTCACATATTATTAGTTAGCAATAGTTATTATATTCTTTTTACTGTTCCGTCAAGGAAACATTTTGTTTCTTGAGGAACAACAGGGGGGACTGTAACGATTGGAATGACGCCACCTGCTGGATACTTACTGTAGAAGAGTTCTGCCCATGAAGGGAAGGTCTTTGAGGGCAAGACCAGGAGTCTTTTCTTCAGGATTCAGGAAGTGACGCGGACTAGTGGGAGGAGGAAGGAAGAGACTGGCGCTCAGTCTCGGGCTCTTTCCTGAGGACGCTGGCAGAGAAGGGAGCTAGAAATGTGCTCTCCCTTTAATAGATAGGAATCTAGGCCTTTCTCTCTCTCTTTACCAAATTCTTATTCTCCTTAATAAATGCTTAAAAGTCTAACTCTTGCTAAAGCTTATAATTTATTGGCGACCACTCATTAGATATTTTAGACAGACTAGCTAGAATTTTAGCCCTTAACACTAAATTGATGAAATCTACACATATACCAGACCACACTTACATTCATTAGTTACCAAAACATGTCATTGATCTATGTTTGGAGAGGTCAGTCATATATCTCTTTAGTAGCTGATATATAATATTTTCAAATCCAGTTAATAAGCATGTATTCAGTCTGCACTATGAGCCAGCCACTGTGCTAAGAAGGGGTAACTGAGAGGGGCAAAAGCAGTCCCTGTCTGGCAGGAGTTCATATGCTAATAGATAAAAAAACATGCAAAAGACAAGGTATAGACAAGTTCTATACAAAGTAAGAGAATCTTACAGGGAAAAGTACTGTTATTGAGATAAAGTCCTTCCAAAAAGGGAAATTTTTTTTCTGAGCCTTGAAGGAAGTCAGGAGGTGGAAACAAAGATGAAAAACATTCCAGGCATGGGATACAAGCAGTGAAATGCATAGGGTTAGGAGATGAACTGTCTAATTCATGGAGCAACCAAAAGGCCAATGTCATTGTATCAGAGAGTATGGGGAGGGGACTAAGGTTTAAGGAGACTGGAAAAATAGGAAGGGGTCAATATACAATGGACTTAGAAAGCTAACAGAGCATTTCCCTTTTTATCCTGTAGGTAATATGGAGGCACTGCAGATTTTTCAGTAGAGATTTGCATGGTCAGAACTTTACTTTAGAAAGTTGACTTTGGTACTTGAGGAGAGAATGGGTTGGAATGGGGTGAGATTTGAGGCACGAATATCAAACACTAAACTGGCATGAGGTAAAAAAAAAAGACTGCAGTGGGCGCAGCTAGGTGGCACAGTGGATAAAGCACTGGCCCTGGATTCAGGAGTACCTGAGTTCAAACCCGCCCTCAGACACTTGACACTTACTAGCTGTGTGACCCTGGGCAAGTCACTTAACTCCCATTGCCCTACCAAAAAAAAAAAAGACAGCACCAGCATGGTAGAAAGATCAAAGTAGAGGCATATGCAAGGTTTGTTGTGGAGATAGAGTCAATAGTACTTGGCAACTGATTGGGGATGGGAGATGAAAGATAATGAGGCTTAAAGATGTCACCTAGGTCATGAGCCTGATTGACTGGGAAGATGTTTGTACTCTCAGTAATAAAATTTGGAAGAGGGTGGGATTTTTTGCGGAAAGATGAGTTAAGTTTTAGATGTGGAGTTTAGGAAGCCTATAGGGCCTCTTAGTTTAAGGTGTCCAATGGGCTATTGGAGGAGGGAATTTGGATATCTGGTAATCATCTGTATAGTTATGATAATTGCATCACTGGAAGTTGATGATATCACCTACTGAAATAACATAGAGAAAACAGGCAAGTCCAGGACAGACTCATGAGTGACACCCACCATTAATAGACTCCACCTACATGAAGATAGAGTAAAGGAAGCTAGGAAGTAGTCAGACATTTAGGAGGAGAAACAAAAGAGAGTAACTTTTCAAAAACTTGAAGATGTGAGCATCAAGAAGAGCAGGAGTCAAAGACTACCAGGGAGTTTAAGAATGAGGCTTGTGAAAAGGCCATTAGATATGTCAACTAAGCAATTGTTTGGTAACTTTGTAGAGAACGATTCCAGTTAAATGATAATATCAGAAGGTAGATTGCAGAGAATTTACAAGTTATTGAAAGGGAAAGAAGTGGAACACCAATTGTAGATGGTTTTCTGAAGGAGTGTAGTCACCAAAGGGAGGAGGGGTATAGGATGATAGCCACAGAGATAGATGAATCAAATGATGGCTTTTTAAAAGAAGGGCAAAAATGTGAATATATTGATTGGCAGTGGGGAAGTAGCCGGTACTCATGGAGAGATTGAAATTTGTAAGAGAGCATATTATAAGGGGAGGTAATATGTTAGAAAATATGGACTGGAATTAGATCATCTGTGCATGTTTTGGGGCTTTGGGAAGGCATATGGGTGGGGTGAAATGAAGAGGAAAGGAGAACAGGAACCTCTTGGTGAATGGCCTTAACTTTTTTAGTGAAATATTAGACAAGGTTCTCATCTGAGAGAGTGAAGGAACATGAAGCCATGGGAAGTTTGAGGAAGGATAGAAAGAATTAGAAATACCACTGTGGTAGTGGAATAGTGAATTGATTAAGGAGTTATAAAAATTTTGCCTTGCTGCAGTGAAGCAGTGTCAAGATTATATAACAAATTCATGGTGGATCTACTCAGTATACTGTATTTATTTTCTCTGGCTACATTCAATTCATGGGATTAAGAGCAAAGGGAGAAGATAATAGGAATAATACAAAATTGGGATTGTCAGGGCACTATTGGTGATAGGTTAAGAAGACAAGATATTCAAGATATAGTATAGAATTGAACTAGTTCACTAAGAGGTCAAGAGGAGCAGTGAATTATCTTTTTAAAAAGCTAGAAAATGTTCATATCTGAGTGAAAGGTGATAAAGTGCTATTTTAACAGGGACTAAACTCTTACTGAGTTTTCTGGGTGTTACTATGTCCTGGCTCTGGGAGAGACTGAAGCTCCTAACTCAGATGCTGATCCAGAGAGCAGAGTACCCAGCAATGCTGGAACTTCTCTCATTTTACTAGATAGAGATAGCCAGACAAACAGAGATAGAGAGGGATACACAGAGAGACAAAAACAGAAAGACAGACAGTTGCATGGCTGGAATGGAGAGACAAGAAGTCCAGCCTCTGAAAGGAAAGCATGGCAGAGATGGTAAAAAGAGGAAAGGTCATGTTCCTTAATGCTATCCAGTGATTTTGAGAAGCATTCAGCCCCTTAACTTTTCCACAGGGATGGGAGAATAAAAGAGAAGTGCCTAACAAACCTTTTTTCCTCCATAGTAGTGCCTGCCTTTCTATTAATTCTTGTAATACTATAAATCATTTGAAGACCTTTTCTCTCTCTTTAGCTTTTTAAATGTTCAAATAGGTTAGAATTTTGGTCAGTCAATAAAAAATTATTAAGTACCTTCAATGTGCTAGGCATTTTTCTAAGCACTGGGTTTACAAAGTCAAAAGATAATCTCTGTTCTCAAGAAGCTCACTGCCTAATGGAAGAGACAATATGCAAATAAATATTTATGAACATGCTTCACACATGACAAATAAAAAATAATTAAAAGACGGAATTAGAAGAGTGGTTGGGAGAGGTTTCTTGTAGAATGCGGGGTTTTATCTGAGACTTGAATGAAGTGAGGCAATCCACAAGACTTGGATGAGGAGGGAGAAATTTCCATTCATGGAGGACAGGCAGTGAAAAATACCTGAAGTGGGAAAATGGAATGGCTTGTATGAGAAATATCAAGATCAATATTACTGAATAGAAGAGAGAATAGGGGGAGTAGACTGTGGGATGTAAGAATTTTGGAATAAAGGAAAAGCTAGGTTATGAGTGGCTTTAAATGCCAAATAGAGGATTATATATTTGGTCCTTGAGATGATAGAGAACAATTAGTTTATGAGTGGGGGTGACGTTGGTGATATGGTCAAATCTATAGTTGAGGAAAACAATTTTAACAACTGAGTGGAGAATGAACTGGAATATGGAATAGGGAGAGACTTGTGGCAGGCAGATTAGCCAGCAGGCTACTGCAGTAATCCAGGCATGAGGATATGAGGGCCTGCATCAGGGTGATGCGACGTATTGGAAGATAGAAGGGGGCATATGCAAAAGATGATACTAAGGTAAAATTGATAGTTCTTGAAAACAAATTCAATATAAAGATGAGGGTGGTGAGAAAGGCTCCCCCTTGATATGTGTTCTCTAATTCATTGTATTCTTGATGTGCATACTTTTCATTTATTCTCTTATATAATGTGTTTTCATTATGTTGAACTTCTTTATGCAATCTGATATTTTGTATTATCTTTAACATTAAACTTTTACTTTTTGTTTTCCAGAACCCTTTCTACATGTTTCTTTTCTGCTGCTTTTATTTAAGCAATATGGCATTCAAGTTTTTGAATGTGTTTACCCAGCCAGATATTGATATACTCTTCCACTGCCTTTTGACATATCTTCAATAATTTTCTCATATTACTTCTACCATGGTGGTAATTAATATGTTTCAGGGAACTCCTCAATAGCTCCAGCTTTCCTCCTGTTCTTCTTACCATGGTAATGTCATGCATACAATGCTTTCTGCAGGTCCTGAAATGTTTTTACACTTTCTGTCAAATACTTTGGGAGAATGCATTAGTTCATGACAATTATAGCGCATAAGAGGATTTTTAAAATTATTCAGATTTGTTATAATTGTTCTGGTAGTGAGATTCCTGCCATTACATTTTAAAAGAGTTTTTTAGAATTCCAGCAGAAGTAGATCCATCTCCTTTCAAAGTCATTTGAGACTTTGCTGCTATTTTTTGTTAGATACAAATTCTGAAGCTTATTTCAAAGAAATATTTTCAGTTTTCTCGGTTTCCTCAATGTTCTCCTTTTATATTTTACTGGTTCTTCAGTGCATTTTCTTATTTCATCTAATCTTTGTTTAGAAATGAAATTTCTTTCTTTTTTTGTTTTTGTTTTAATGATTTACTCAAATGGTTAGCAGTATATTGTGTTTGAGCTGACGGTACCATTAACTAATAAAGAAGCATGTAGATCTTGGCTGTAACTAATTCAATCTGTCTCTAATACTGTTATCACATAGTATTAGCACATAATACAATTATTTATTGCTTCAGATCATTTCATACTCACTCATTCCTTTATACTTAGCTTCATCTTCACTGAAACATGTCAATCAAGTGGCAAATTGGCATTTCTGATTTGCTCCAATGTAACTTGTCTTATTATGGTACCACAAAACAGAAATAATACCACTTATAATGACGTCCTCCATAATTAAGATGACTAGGCCAAGGATGTTTGTTTGTTTGTTTGTGGGACAATGAGGGTTATGTGACTTGCCCAGGGTCACAAATCTAGTAAGTGTCAAGTGTCTGAGTTCAGATTTGAACTCAGGTCCTCCAAAATCCAGGGCTAGTGCTTTATCCACAGCACCACCTAGCTGCCCCGCATGTCAAGGGTTTTTAATGGGATGGGGTTTCAACCTTTTGTCACCCCATCCATTTCTTAGACTCATAGGTTTAGTAGTTTTCATCATCCTGTCTAGTGAGCAACATTAGTTGAACTGTTTCATAGTTCATGCCTGGCTTTCACAGCTGCAATAAATGTCTCAGGACAACAAAAGTCCTGCTGTACATCAGCTAAGTTGCCATTCCCTTACTTTGACATTCCCCTGAAAACCCATCTCCTACTAAAAGACATGGATTTAAGGGAGTTTCTTTGGTTGTTCTAATTATGCTTGATATGATTATGATTATTTTGTGAGTGTTTTTTTCTGATGTGATTACATCTAGTTCAGGCATCTGCCTCGAGGCTATTGCATCTGTTTTAGACAGAGGTTAGTTCATTTAGGGCATAAAAATGAAAAAGCATCACCTCCTTCCATACATCAAATGATCTCAGGTGAATCATCTAACCTTTACTTCTGAAATGATGGGTATGATGACTATAACCAGGTAACATCTGTAAAATGTTTTGAAACTGTTAAATGAAAAAGAAAACAAATAATGGGAAGAAATAATTAGGAAAAAATGAACATTTTCTATCACATAAGAATATGTTCAATTCATATGAACTTCAAAGTGGTCTCTTTATGTGGAAGTCAATAAGACCCCTTCTCCCTCCTCTCAGTGACTGCATAATTGAGATAGACTGGGTTGGTACTATGATCAAATTGTAGCTCTCTCTGACCCCCTACAAATGAGGGATCAAAATTGCATCTATGTAATAAGTGCAATCTTCTTTCATTTATATTCTGTTTCCATAGCAATGCAGCTCTGCACCCTGATTACCTTCTCCAATGAAGTTACATTATATGGAAGCCTAGAGAGACTGTTTTCCCCCTAAAATCTCCAAATTGTCTTCCTAATTAATATGCTGTACCCATCATATTTTATTCAATTTTCAGTGCACGATTTGTACTTTAAATCTTGGTGACTGAAAATAATGTAATGCAATGTTTCCTCTTATACCAGTGACAAGTTTATTTATTATCTGTTCTCTTATACCTGATATTGACATATTAGGTCTATGTATACATGTAATTAGGTACATGAGTATATATTGGTTTCTACTTATGAGAGAAGCTAATATTTAATTTATCAATTTAAAAATCAACTTATTTATGAGTTATTATAGTTTCATAAATAGAATTATATATGGCTTCCAAATTAAAGAATTCAAATGGGGGGGCAGCTAGGTAGTTCAGTGGATAGAGCACCAGCCCTGGAGTCAGGAGTACCTGAGTTCAAATCTGGCCTTAGACACTTAACACTTACTAGCTGGGCAAGTCACTTAACCCCAATTGCCTCACCAAAAAAAAAAGAAAGAAAGAAAGAAAGAAAGAAAGAAAGAAAGAAAGAAAGAAAGAAAGAAAGAAAGAAAGAGAAAAAGAAAAAAAAGAAGTCAAATGGAATCATTATACATACATCAAGATACATAGTTCTATGGAAATATATATACACACTTGCATGTAAATAGCACATGAACATAGTACATATATGGACACATATGAAAACATATTATTTACATGCATTTGTGTGCACAATGCAACTATAGTATAGGGAACTTTCATCAAGGAAATTCCCGCAATGCAGATTAGCACCTGTTCTGCAGCTTTTAGTCCCATAGAGATTGTTGTTGTTGTTGTTGTTGTTGTTGTTGTTGTTGTTGTTGTTGTTGCTGTTTGTCCTTCATTCTTGAAGATGACCATGACATCAGGGTGATGCTATGACTTTTACTGAATTGGATTTAAGTGAGGGAGGGCTGTAAAAGATCACCAACCTCACTTTCTCCTCCAGAGGCATCTGGATCCAGTGGCATGATATATATCAGGTTGACTAGAGATGGCCCCAAATGTTTAAGGCAATTGGGGTTAAGTGACTTGCTCAGGGCTACACAGCTAGTAAATGACTGAGGTGAGATTTGAACTTAGGTCCTCCTGACTTCAGGACCAGTGCTCTATGCACTGTGCCACAAAGCTGCCCAATCCTTTAGTGGTACTGAGAATTTTAATGATTTGTCCAGTATCCTAAAGCAAGAATGCATCACAGATGGTACTTAAATCCTGGCCTTCCTTATGCCAAAGCCAACTCTCTTTTTACTAGGCCATCTGCCACTTTCCATGTATGTGTAGGGGTATGCATTTGTTTATGTGCATAGGGTCAGTGTGTATAGGATAGAAAAGTACAAAGATAAATAGATTGATAGAGAGAACAAGATAGATAGTCTGTTTAATAGATGAAAAGTGATAGGTAGCTAAAATTATAGGTGGATGGTAGACTAATAAGTAGATAAATGAATAAATGAAAGATGGATGATAGATAAATGAATGTATGATAGAACAAATATGGACCATCTGTCACTATTTTATTCCTTTTTTATACTAAGAATAAGAATAGCATATTTAAAACCACTACAAAAATATCAAGATACCCAAGAGAGTAGATTTTGTGTGAAAATTTGTTTCTAAAGCTGTGAAATTTATTAACTCTCTACAAACTCCAATAACCTAATGAATCTTTAAATTTATAAACCAAGTTCATGTGTAACATCCTTATTCTGCTGGCTGCTAGTGCTCTCCACATGCCTAAATTACTTTGTATATGTGTGTGTACACTTATTTATCTATGTATGTGTTGTTTTCTCTAGTAGAATATAAATCCCTCAGAAATATTTCCTCTTTTTTTGTATCTCCAGAGCCTGACACACCCTATGTTATTTTTAACCTTGTGTAGAATTTAATTTGCAACTTGTGTTTCCAATTTTCATTGTCACCTAGTTCTAACATTATTTCATGTTGAGAATGTTTTTTTTTCTGAACTTTCTTCTGTTATTCCTCATGCTAGCCAAACTTCAAATCTCCAGGTTGGCTATATGTATATGACCCTTCTACCTTGCATTTTCCAGATCACACAATTAAGAAGTCAGTTTAGATATCAAAGTCTTAGTTAAATATTTCTTTTACTAATGGGGAAATAAAGGACCAGAGGTATTATAATGTGAGTATGATAGAGATTTGAGCAGAACTCAAGTCTTTTGGACTCCAAATATAGGTCATTTTCCCCAAAATATTCCATACTGGATTATTATAGAAAGAACATTATAATAAGGCATGATATATTACAGGATTTTGGTCCCATCCCCTTCATTTTTTATAAATGATTCAGACATACATATAATATTAATAGAAATAGGTGACATTTACATAGGGCCATTTTTCTCAGCTGTAAATGACATCAATTAAGAAATGATGATCAATGGATTAGATGACAAAATTAGAATTCAACAGGATCTTAACAGAGGATAAGAATGAAACAGAGCTGACAAGATAAAATTTAATAATGTTAAATATAAAATTTTAACTTGATTTAAAAAACAAACTACATAAGAAGAGAAATAGTTATTAAATTTTTTAAAAGTAGGTTGACTGTAAGCTCCAGATCAGCCAGTGAATATTCAAATGCATGCATATCCATATTTTGTTGCAAATTTATGATTTATTAATAAAATTTTAGTATCTGGAACAAGTTATGTTTTTTCTTTGTGTCAGACCACATCCACGGTATGTTTTACCTAAAAAGAAAACTCAGAGGTGAACTGAAAACTTTTTTCAAGTATTCAAAGGAGTGATTATATTTTTTTCCCTATTTGGCCCTACAGAGTAGAATCAAGAGTTATCGGAAAAGTTTCAAATAGAAAAATGTACTTCCTAACAATTAGAACTGTCTGAAATTGGGATAGACCAACTTGATAGGAGGGAGGTTGAAAGTTATCAAATAGAGTGGATGATAACTTCTCAGCAATGTTATAATGGGCAATCTTTTCTTTCCTAGGTTGACCTAGATGACTGCTGAGGACACTTCCTAATCTCAAATACATGATTTGGAATATTTTCCTTAGTTCAAAGCAATATATTGGGGGAGAAACACTGATAACTTACCTACTGAAGGATAACTAGGAGGATGAAGGCTTCACAATGGTATGAAAATATTTTTGAGAAATTTGAGAATATTTAATCTACAAAAAAGAAAATTTAGGGACCAATATATAATAGTTGTCTTCAAATATTTCAAGAACTATCATGAGGAAGACATTATATGTAAACCAAATGACAAGCATCAACAATGATGAGAAGGCAAATTTCAGGAGAAATAAGGGGGGGGCTTTTAACAATGAGAACTTTTCAAAAAATGAAGTCAGCTGCCTTTTGAGTTCCCTATCTGGATATGTTTAAATGGGTACAGGATGAGCTATTATTGTAGATATCAAAGAGGGACACCCTAAATTAGATAAACATTTGAATAGGAGAAAGCTAAAGACCCCTTCTAAGCCAAATATGTGTTGCTTCTGTAACTAAAGTGACATGAAACTGATTCATTTTGAGGTCAGGAAATAACCAACTTAGATTTTCAACATCTTCAACAGCTCAAAGAATCTGTGATGGTGCTTTGTGTTGACATTACCTTCAGTGGCAGATATTGTAATCTATACACATCCTCTAATCCTGATGGAGTTTTGTCTCCATCTTCCCAGAAAACCTCTGTAAGAACATCTAGCTTATTAACTAGGAATCTCATTAGCACTTTGAAGTATTTTAGCATGTGATGCGTACCAGTAAAAAATAATAAATAGGTTGTATCTGACCCTTGTTAGATTACTAACCACTTTTCTGATCATATATGCCTTTGTATAGAAAGAACTGAGGAGAGCTATTGGGTTTTACTAACATATTTACAGATTAATAAATTGAAGTCCAGAGGAGGTTAGGATATTTGCTCAGGGTAGGTCTCAAAGATAGTAAATAGTAGAGTTGCAATTAGAACTTACATGCTCTAACTCCAAAGTCAACCCTATTGACTTTACCATTTTGCCTCATCATACCCAACTTCTGACATGACAGTTTAACACAATTTAACTTCTGACTACTTAATCACACACACACACACACACACACACACACACACACACACCTTATCTTTCTATTGTGCTTTAGATGTTCTGAAATTTTGAGTCTTTGGGCATTTAGCATCCCATCTTTCATAGCACTGAGAGTCCAATGGAAGAACTTTGCTGCATAAAAGTTAATGTTTTGTTTCGGTTAACTTGGTGTCATTGAAAGTGCTACATAATTACAAAAATGCAATCTAGCTTACTCTTATCTATCTTGCTGCCATGTTGCGTTCTTTACCCTCTATCTTCAAATCTGCTCCTCCACCTCCCAGGAGGGAGTTATGCTCTCCTTAGCCAATCTTAAATCGTCCACTAGTCATTTTCCTATTATACTGCCATTGATTACCTTCCCTCAGTCTTACCTCCTGCTGCTTTTTACTTCTTGCTCTGGGAGCAGTAATAGAATCATTATTGCCATTGTTTCTGAATGGCGGATGTAAATCTATTAACCATTGGCTTCACTTATTATGCTTATGAATTCTCCCCCAAAACCCCTCCCTGCTAACCAAACACACATGTATGTATATATGTATGTGTAAAAATAGGTATGCTTATATACACACATTTATGAATGTGTATACACACACACACACATATATATATGTTACACATACATACACACAATCATATGTATGAATGTATATATTCTTTCTCTATTGTTACATAATTTTTTTCAGTTAAGAGACTATGTTGGGGCAGCTAGGTTGCACAGTGGATAGAGCACTGGCCATGGAGTCAGGAGTACCTGAGTTCAAATCCGGCCTCAGACACTTAACACTTACTAGCTGTGTGACCCTGGGCAAGTCACTTAACCCCAACTGCCTCACTAAAAAAAAAAGAAAAAAGACTATCTTGCATTTTGTACTTGTATTTCCTTGGTGTATACCCAGCACAGTGCCTTACCCAAAGTAAGTGCTAAGTCAATATGATATTTTTTCATTCATTTGTTCATCCATTCTTACTATCTGGTTTGGGATTGTAGTTTTCCTTTGATATCTGCCCCTGCTCAGCATATATACATTTATGAACTAACTGAAGGGACTATTCATTTGACTATATATCATAATCTGGAAAACAGGTATTCTTCACCTTTTCCTTTGTAGATGGTTAATTTTAAAGTTTTCGAGTATGTGCAAATCTCATTTTTGAGGCATTTCATTATTTTGATGAGTAATGCAGTGAACACAGTGTCATCCATAAACAAGAACATCTGGAAGAGCAATATAGAGGCATAGTGATACATGTGTAACAAGCAGGATCTTAAAAAAAATAAATGTATGCACACATGCTTTTAAGTTCAATTTACATTATTAATACTTTCATCTGTCTAAACAATCAACAAAATAAGAAATCAAGGCCTATTATGTAAAGATTTCCAATTTTTGAGGTACGCATCACATGCTAAAATACTTCAAAGTGCGAACACTCATACTAAAATTTTGAAAATTAGCTTTTATAAGAAGGTTAGGGGCAGCTAGGTGGCCCAATGGGTAGAGCACCTGCCCTGGATTCAGGAGGACCTGAGTTCAAATCCGGCCTCTTACACTTAACACACTAGCTGTGTGACTCTGGTCAAGTCACTTAACCCCAATAGCCTCACCAAAAAAAAAAAAAGGTTAGAGCTGGCTCTAATACAACCTCAACCACCCTGCCTCCATTAGACTTGAAAGATGTTTTCTTAGCAAACTGCTTCCTTTAATATTCTAGATGCATTTATTTTGTTTGTGACAAAGATTTTAAGTTTATCAAATTTATCTATTCAACCTTTTGTAATTGCCTCTATCCCTTGTTTGGCTTAAGAATGAACACTTTACCCATAGCTATGAAAGATATATGTTGTGTTTCTCTTCTATTTTTGTGATATAAGGCTTAATATTCATGACATATCCATATTTAATTTACAGAAGAATGTCATGCTGAGAAGAAACTCAGTGATATATAAGGGTAAAACACATGTAACACATATATGTCTTTGGCCTCTTTCCTTTCTTAGTCGATAACTATTTTTTCCAAAATATTTATTTTTCACCATTCTTCCCTATGCCCACTTTTTCAATTAAGTCATCAAGTATCAATAATCTTGCAAATTTAAGTCCTATCAAATTGTTTGTAAAAGTTTCCTACTGCTTCATTCACTGCAACAGCTGGTAATATCAGCTAACATTACCTACATTGTAAACTGGTTTCACCAGCTCATTTATTTGCCTTTCTAAGCAGAATATGTGAGCCCTCCTTCCACTTAGCTACAACTCCCTTTTGTCTTCTGACTTTAGTTAAAATGAGGTCAAAGCTGACACAGTTGTGTAGATCTATTATCCTTACTTATTATTCACTTGGACAAGGAGGTTGCAATTAAATGACCAAATACCATATTAACGTTTTTAGACATTCTAAAAATTGTGTAATTCTTTGTATCTTTTGACCCATTTTCTGGCACTCTTGTATGATCATTGCAGAAGTGGAAGGGATATGTGTAGTACTGATGACCATTTTGATTTTTTTCTTCATTTCATTGCTTCTCGTGGTCAAATAATTCAGCATGTAGTAAACAGTGATTTGGGACGATCACTCCAAATTTAAATAGACTAATCCTCCAACAATTGATACAATCTATGATTGGGCTATACTTGAAAACTTGCCAGCATGAAAGAACTTGTCAGAATATAGAGCTGAATGCCAAAACTTTGATAGCCTAGGGTCACCTTTACATCACAAGGAGATAGTGCAATAGGCCCTTTCTTATCCAAATAAAGATATTACCATTTTACTATGGGTATAATAATTCTCACACTCTCGTCTTCATAGGGTATTTGTGGAGGGAAAAGACTTTTTACACAATAAAGTGCAATGTAGGTATAAGTTAAAATAAAAAAAAAATGTCCACAGACAGCTGCAGAAAAATGAAAGCAGGTTAGAGGTGATAAAGTTTTGACCTTCGTGATAAGTAACTCTATATTTAAGAAATAATTATCTAATTGCCATTGGATGCATGAAAACCAATTTATCTATTAAACGTGAAACAAGTTCTTGGTATCTACTGTGCCAGGAAGGATTTGAGGTTCTGAAAAATAGTATAATTATTCTAGGATATTTCCTATATTAGTATGGTAAGGAAGAAAAAATATGGAGCAAAAAGAACCCTGAACTTTCAATCATTTTAAAATTCAGCTCAGCTACTTTCTAGTCTTTTGATGATGAGTATATCATTTATCTTCTCAGTGCCTTGGTTTCTTCCTTTGTAAAATTAAGATAATTATTGCCCTGTATACTTGGTGGTGTTTTTGTAAGAAAAGCACATCTACATGTAATGCAGAGAGGTAGGAGGGAGTCTAGTTAGTTCTTTGCATAGAATTAAATGATTCTCCAGTCATGTGCCTGCTGGGAAGCACAGCTTAAGGGCTATTGCAGTAACAGTTACATCAAATTGGAGGCTAAATATGCTGCAATTGCTTCCAGGGGATACAGCCATGGAGGATGTTTTAGAAAATCAGTCAGAGGAAATTCTGGCATTGTTTCTATTTTTGTAACATCTTTAAATCTCTCAAACTCACACTATTATTTCCTCTGATACTTCAAACACAAGTAAAGGCCCTCCTCACAGTATGCCTGGACTATTACAATAACCTTCTAGTTGGTCTCCCTGTCTCAAGTATCTATCCATTGCAATCCATTCTTCACTTATATGACAAATCAATCTTTCTAAAATACCTATCTGGCCATATCACACCCACACTTTCCCATTCAGTAAATTATACTGTCTCTAAGAAGAAACATCCTATTTGGCTTCCAGAGCCCTTCATATCTTGCCCATGGTTGCCTTTCAAATCATCCTACAATTAATTTCCCTCCACATACTCTGTGAACCTGTGACACTGGGTTTCTGATGAGACATTCCATTTCCAGAAGCCCGTCATTTTGACAAGCTGTCCCCTATGCCTAGAACTCTCCCCCTTCAAATCTCCATCTCCTAGGAATCCCTATCTCCTAGTGTCTCTGGCTTCCTTCAAGTTTTAGCTAATCCTACCTTCTTCAAGATGACTTTCCCAGTCCTCCCTAATCTGTTCCCTCCTTCTGAAATTCCCCCCAATTTATCTTGCATCTATCTGGTTTATACCTAGTTATGTCAAATTATCTCCTCCAAACTCCTTGATAGTGGGGACTGTATTTTTTTTCTTTCTTTTTTCCAGTTACTAGGAGATCCCAGGGAACTGATACAGAGTAGATATTTAATAAATGTTACTTGACTAAAAGTGGTGAGAGTTGAAGTAGAAACACCAGGTGGCTTGCAAGGGGAAGGTTTTGCATTGTGTGTGTGTGTGTGTGTGTGTGTGTGTGTGTGTGTTTTCCTTTGGGGCAATGAGGGTTAAGTGACTTGCCCAGGGTCACACAACAAGTATGTGTTAAGTGTTTAAGGCTGAATTTGAACTCAGGTCCTTATGAATCCAGGGCTGCTGTTTTATCCACTACACCAGCTACCTGCCCCTGTTTTTTTTTTAAATAGTAATTATGGAACTCCTAAATTTTTCTCCCTTTTTGTTTTTAGTGTGGGAAATACATGGAGTTCACAAAAGTGTGTTGTCATCTCTACCTATTAGTATAATTTGTTTCCTTTGAAACTTAAAGTATCAAGATGGTAGAGGAAGGATATTAAATGCATAGATCTCCTGACACAATTACCCCCAAAACAGTCACAAAATAACCCCTGGAGCAGCAAAACCTACAGAAAGACAGGCTGAGATTATATACCATCCAAAGACAGTTTAGGGGGGGCCCTGCTGGGCTGCAAGTAGAGTCCAACCCATGAACATGCCAATGCAGTGCCCAGGCAGGCTGCACCAGACAAACTTACCCCTGAGGCTCCAAATTAGCTGCAGCAACAGCATCATCTGGAATTAAGCTTAAAGTCAGGTGAGAGGGCTTAACAGATGACTGGGGGGGTATACAGGGGTGTCTGTGGGATCTAAGGAAGAATTTGGCTATACCACCCCAGCAGGGAACCAGGAAGAAATCATGAGTGGTGGGAGGCCCAGGTGGGGTAGGGGCACAGACTCATCAGAACTATGAACCACAGCACAAAATATTATGCTGACTGGTTAATTAGAAAGTTGGTTTGAGGTTGTCTTTGGACCATAGAACAGGCCAGGTGAGATCAAAAAACTGCCCTCCCTCAAACCAAAACAGCTGGGACACTCTGAAGCTTGGGACACTGTACCTTGGAAGTGGGGCCCCACTCTAAGAGGGAGTTAAAAGTTAAGTAAAACACTGTCAAGATGAGCAAGCAAAGAAAGTTGAGAACTATAGAAAGTTTGTTTAGCAACAAGGAAGATCAAGGTACATGCTCAGAAGAAGATAGCAATCTCAGGGCCCCTACATCCAAAGCTTCCAAGAAAAATATGAATTGGTCTCAGTCCATGGAAGCACTAAAAAGGGACTTTGAAGAGAAAGTAGGAGAGACAGAAGGATGATTTAGAGAGGTGGAGGAAAGAATGGAAAGAGAAATGAGAGCAATGCAGGAGAGTCATGAGAAAAAGGTTAACAGGTTGAAAAACCAAATGGAAAAGGAGATAAAAAAGGTCTCTGAAGAAAATTATGGCCTAAGAATTAGGATTGAACCAATGGAAGCTAATGACTTTATGAGAAACCAAGACACAGTAAAGCAAATCCAAATGAATAAAAAAAAAAGTAGAGGGCAATATGAAATATCTCCTTGAAAAAACAGCTGAGCTAGAAAATAGATCCAGGAGAGATCATTTGAAAAATCACTGGACTATCTGACAACCATAACCAAAATAAGAGTTTAGACAGCATCTTCCAAGAGATTGTCAGGGAAAATATTCTAGAACAAAAGGTAAAATAAAAATGGAAAAACTCTACTGATCACCTCCTGAAAGAGATCCCAAAAGGAAAACCTGTGGGCATATTAGAGCCAAATTCCAGAGCTCCCAAGGAGAAAATATGGCAAGCAGCTAGAAAAATGAAATTCAAATACTGTGGAGCTACAATAAGGACAAAACAAAATCTAGCATTATCTACATTAAAGGAATGGAGGGCATGGAATATGATATTTCAAAGGGCAAAGGAACTGATACTACAGCCTAGAATCATGTACCCAGTAAAACTGATCATAAACCTTCAGAGGAAAAAATGGGACTTCAATAAAAAGAGGACTTTCAGGCATTTGTGATGAAAAGACATGAACTGAATAGAAAATTTGACTTTCAAATACAAAACCCTAGAGAAGCATAAAAAGGTAAATAGGAAAAGGAAATCATAAGGGTTATTAAAAAAATAAACTGTTTACATTCCTCCATGGGAACTCCATTTAACTCATAAGAACTTTCTCAGTATTAGGGCAGCTGAAAGAAATACACTTAGACAGAGGACACTGGTCTGAACTGAATATGAAGGGATGATAACTATAAAGCATTTTTTTGTTTATCCTTGTTTATTGTGGTGCAGGCAGGGTATGGTGGCTTATGTCTGGGGCAAGATTTGGGCTTGGGGCCTTCTCAGACCAGGGAAGGGGGGGAAGGAGTGGGGGAGTGAGTGAACCTTACGTTCATCAGAATTGACTTCAAAGAGGGAATAACATGCATACTCAAGTGAATATAGTAATATATTTTGCCCTGAGGGAAAGTGAGAGGGGAAGGAAATAATGGGGAGGGGAGAGGGGAAGGAGGAAAGGGCAGATTGGGAGAGGGAGCAGTAAAAAGCAAAACATTTTCGAGGAAGGTGAAGATGTTCTGCATAACTGCACAAGTATGACATATTGAATTGCTTGATTTCATAATGAGGGCTGAGGAGGGAGGAAGGAAGAAAATTTAGAACACAGAATTAGCTCAAACACCTTAATCTCATTAGAATTGACTCAAGGAGAGAAACAGGATATATACTTCTAGAATCAGATAAATGCCCAGAATTTTTTGAAACAGGAAAAAAGTTATTTAAGCTATAGGTCATTAAGCTTGATATTAAATTCTTTGTCAAATTCTAGAATAAGGTGTAAAAATGATTATTTGTAAGCTCTTAGAAATACAGGGAATGGTTACCAAGAGCTGGCATGGGCCCATTAAGAACATGTCAAATTTGATTAGCTTGATTTCCTTTCTTTTTTCTTTCCTTTTTTTTTCATCTAAATTAGGGTAATACTGTGAGCAAAGTATATTTGGACTACAGCAAAGCATTTGAATGTGTCCATCACTATGGCTTCTAATATTTATTTTATAGGAAGTAGCATAGAGTAATCAAGCAATTAGATTGTTATTATTGTAAATCTAAAATAATGGTACATAAATTGTTAGTCTCCATTCTTTTTCATCATGAAAGGGAGGTGACCCTGAGATGCTGCAGGCTTTGTCCCTGAGATGCTGAAGGCTTTGCCAAAGGACTATCATCCCTGGAAGCCTCTACCAGGGTGGAGTAGCTTCAACTATAAGGATAGCCATGGATTTTATGTTTATTGTTCTAAATTTGTAAAATCTTATAACAAAACTGGTCATCGGGTGATGTATTTTTGGTCACAATAACTCACAAGTGTGATTTATTAAGGCTTTAAGGGGTTGTGATATACTATAAAAGAATTAATACCCACATCAATTAAATTATGGAGTTTTGAATTATATACATTCTTCTCTATTACACAGAGTCTCTTGCTGCTTTAATGGAGAAAAACAACAGCATCTGTGTAATCTGGAATCATTATGCTGGGATCACAGTCAGGAAAAAAGTTAGATTATCTCTGCTCTTAAAGAATATATCAAACAAGTCATATTCATTCATCAATAGAAGAGAAATTCAATTCAATATAATTGATTACCAAAATAAACAATTAGCTTCAATTTCAGTTATTTTTTCTCCTTATGTTTTAGGATGTAGCAAAAATAGAACACTAATTGCAACCTTTCTGGTAGTTTATTTAGGTTTTCTCTAAAAGCATAAATATGTTAATAACTTTTTAAGCCAACTTTACTTAGTGTATGGACATCTGGAAATATTTTCCTACTTGGAAAACATGCGGATTTCTTAATTTCATTAATATTCCAAGAGAAAGTGTATTTCTGTAAATTGGAAATTCTTAAAGTTTATTGCTCTATGAATATCATAGAACATTCCCCTTATAAGCATTGGTAAATGGCATTCACTTTCAAAAAGTCTTTTTACATCTTTCTGATTTAATAATAAGTATAGCATTCACATCAAAATTAATTTGTCAAATCGGATAGTGCATTCATTCAATAGCACATTTACCTTTTCTCATGTGGTCAAAATCCTAACAAAATGAATCATTATCGTTTTTAGAAATCCACCAATCAATGTGACTGGATAACTCACATTTAATTGGAAAAATGTGTGTTAAATATATGACACAGTTTTTGGCAATGGAAATATAAAGAAAAAAATTAGTTTCTGCCTTCAAGGAGTTTATATTTTGAAAGCAGTGGGAGGGACATCATATATAAATATAACAATGCAAGGAAAATTAAGGGAGAAAATACTGACAATTGTGGATGTCCAGGAAGCCTTTATTTGATAAAACAACAGATGTATTAAAGATTTACTTTATGTCTGGAAGAAAAAGGAGTCAGAATGGATCAAGTACATGTGGAAGAGACACTTTTTTTAAAATTCTGAATAGAATTTTATTTTCCAAAATATATGTAAAACCAAAATTTTAACATCAGTTTTTTAAAAATTTGTGTTCTAACTTCTATTCCCCCTCTATTCCCGTCCCCCACCCACAAGAGCTCAATCAATTCAAAATAAGTTATAGATGAGTAGTCATGGAAAAATTCACATATTAGCTAGTTGTGAGAGAAAACAGTAAAAAAAAACAAAACTTCAGATCAAGGAATTGTCAAAGAGGAAATGAAAAAAAAATTTAAATGTGTTTCCATCTGTTTTCAGATACTATCAGTTCTTTCTCTGCAGATGGGCTGCAATCATCATAAGTCTTTCAGGGTTACATTAGATCATTGCCTTGCTGAAAACAACCACATGCTTCCCAGCAGATCATCCCCCACTATTGCTGTTATTTTGTATACAGTACATTTCACTCTGCTTCAGCTCATGTAGGTCTCTCCAGGTTTTCCCGATAGCATACTATTCATCACAACTTCTATATAGTACCTTAAGCTTGACAGAGAATCTTCACAAAAGCTCAAAGTAGGTACCATACATTTTGCCATTATAATCAATCATCATAACTATTTCCCTCCATCCCACTCCCTTCCCATGACATTTACTCTATCTTCTTTTTACCTATTCCTCCTCAGAGATGCCTTACTTCTGACTATCCTCTCCCTTGCTCTGCACTCCCTTTTTTCACCCTTCCTTCCTTGTCCACTTCCCCTCCTATTTTCCTGCAGGGTTAAATAGATTGCTCCTCCCAATTGGGTATGAAAGCTATTCCCTCCATGAGCCCACTCCAATGAGATCAGGGTCCCTGAGCTAATTCTGTATTCTAAATTTTTCTTCCTCCCTCCCTCCTCAACCCTCTCTATGAGATCAAGCAATTCCATATGTCATACTGGTGCAGTAATGCAGAACTTCTTCATCTTCCTTGAAAGTGTTTTGCTTTTTACTGTTCTCTCCCCCAATCTGTCCTTTCCTCCTTCCCTTCTCCCCCAGCTCTTTTCTCCCCCCCCCCGCAAAAGTATATTACTATACCTACTTGAGTATGTATGTTAGTCCTTCTTTGAGCCAATTCTTATGATATTAAGGTTCACTCACTCCCCGACTCCTTCCCTCTCTTCTGCTCTCCTCCATAAGCTTCCTTCTTGTTTCCTTCATGTGAAATACCTCACCCCAGACCATCTCTCCCCTTCTCCCTCCCCCAGTTTCTTCCTTCTACATCTCAAACCTATTTTAATGATGTCACCATGGATTAGCTAGGTGGCACAGTGGACAAAGCACCAACCCTGGACCCAGGAGGCCCCCCAAGCTCAAATCCAGCCCCAGACATAAGACACCCCTCCCTCTCTGCCCTACAAAGAACAAAACATAAATGCTTTACAGATATCATCCCTTCATATGCAGTTCAGCCCTGTCTTCTGTGAATTTCTTGTGAAGAATTTTTGTTTTGTTTTGTTTTGTTTTTTGGTGAGGCAACCAGGGCCAAGCGACTTGCCCAGGGTCACACAGCTATTAATTGTCAAGTGTCTGAGGTCACACCTGAACTCAGGTTCTCCTGAGTCCAGGGTGGGAGCTCCATCCACTGCACCACCCAGCAACCCCTGAATCTCTTATTGAGATAGTACTTATGATTTCAAAGTATTATCTTCCCATGTAGGAATGTAAACCATTTGATCTTTTAATATCCCTCATGAAGTCTTTTTCCTGTTTACCTTTTTATGCTTCTCCAGGATCTTATATTTGAAAGTCAAATTTTCTATTCAGTTCAGGTCTTTTCATCACAAATGCCTAAAAGACCTCTTTCTCATTGAAATCCCATTTTTGCCTCTGAAAAATTATACTCAGTTTTGCTGGGTACATGATTTTTGGCTGAAGTTCCAGTTCCTTTGCCCTCTGGAATATCATATTCCATGCCCTTCGGTCCTTTAATGTAGAAGCTGCTAGATCTTGCTTTATCCTTATTGGAACTCAACAGTATTTGAATTCCTTTTTTCTAGCTGCTTGAAGTATTTTCTCCTTGACATGGGAGTTCTGGAATTTGGCTATAATATTCCTGGAGGTTTTCCTTTTGGGATCTCTTTCAGGAGGTGATCAGTGGATTCTTTCAATTTCTATTTTAGCTTCTGTTTCTAGAATATCAGGGCAATTTCCCCTCACAATCTCTTGGAGGATGGTCTCTAAGCTTTTGTTTTGGTCATGGTTTTCAGGTAGTCCAATGATTTTCAAATTATCTCTCCTAGATTTATTTTCCAGGTCAGCTGTTTTTCCAAGAAGATATTTCACACTGCCCTCTATTTTTTCATTCAATTGGATTTGCTTTATGTGTCTTGGTTTCTCATAAAGTCACTAGCTTCCATTTGTTCAATCCTAATTCTTAGGCAGTTATTTTCATCATACAGTTTTTTAATCTCCTTTTCCATTTGGCTTTTCAAACTGTTGACTTTTTTTTTTCATGCCTTTCCTGCATCGCTCTCATTTCCCTTTCCATTCTTTCCTCCTTTTCTCTACATCTTCTTTCTATTTCTCCTACTTTCTCTTCAAAGTCCCTTTTGAGAGCTTCCATGGCCTGAGACCAGTTCATATTTTTCTTGGAAGCTTTGGATGTTGGAGCTTTGACCCTGTTATTATCTTCTTCTTCTGAGGTTGTATTGTGGTCTACCTTACCCCCAAAGAAGTTTTCGATGGTCTTCTGCTTCCTCTGCCTGCTCATGCTGGCTTAGTATTTCTTGGCTTTTAACTCCTTCTATAAGTGTGGTGCTGCTTCCAGGACACACTGTTCAAGCTACAGCATAGCCTGTGGGATGATTGGGCTTCTTCTCAGCCTGGCTGGCCTCACTTATATTTGATTTTAAACTCTCCACTGGGGGGGGGAGGGGTGCTGCTTCTCAGCTCCACTCCTGTTCTCAGCTTCAGAGGGTCCCAGGTGTTTTGGGTTGAGGTGGGGGCAGGCTTAAATCTCACCTGGCCTGTTCTCAGGTCCAGAGATAACCTCAGGCCTATTTACTAAGAAACCAACCAGCAAAGCTTTCTGTGGTGTGGTTCTCAGATTCTGATGAGACTGCTCCCCTGCTCCCCTCCCCCACCTGGTTCTCCCGCCACTCAGGATTTCTTCCTGGTTGCCCACTGGGGTGGGACAGTCGAATCCTTCCCCCCAATCTACTGGTACCCCTGCACTTACCCTCCGCGCCCCCCCCCCCCCCCCCCGCCAGCCATTCAGCCATTCAGCCATTCAGCCATTCAGACTGACCATGCGTTAGGTTCCAGGAGACACCGGTGCTGCAGCCGATTCAGAGGCATTGGGGCAAATTCCTCTGGCTGGTGTCTGGTGTGTGGGGTTAGGCTTTATTAGTGGCCCAGCACAGCCCCCTGAAATCTATCTATAGCCCATATTTTTGTGTGGTTTTCTGCCCCAAGGGTTCTTTTATTGCTATTTTTGGGGTTATTGTATCAAGAGCCCTGTGAGCTTAATGTCTTTCCTCCACCACCTTGGCTCTGCCAAAGAGACACATGTTGAAGGAGACACAATTGTTTAGAATGCTGACAGATCAAGAGGGAAAAATGTCAAAGAGAAAAAAATCTTGGTCCTCCTAGTTAATATTAAAAAACAACAACAAAAAAAAACCAACACCAAAAAAAAAAGGTGAAAAAACAGCAACTAACAACTCATGCATATATTTCCCATTTATACAAGATATTTATGCAAGTCAATCTAAACATGAATCAAAGGGATCCTTTATAATAAAGAAGGAGGAGGCTTTCAAATGTAATATTCACCAATTTATCTGTCTTTAGCATTTTTCAGTTAACTGAGAGATACAGGGAATATAGGATACCTTTTTACTTGTTTGCTAATTATTGAAAAGAATATTATTCGGGGACAGCTAGGTGGCACAGTGGATAGAGCACTGGCCCTGGAGTCAGGAGGACCTGAGTTCAAATGTGGCCTCAGATACTTAACATTTACCAACTTTGTGACCCTGGGCAAGTCACTTAACCCCAATTGTCTCACAAAAAAAATTATAAAGAGAAATTAAAAAAAAAGAAAAGCATATTATTCAGTAGAGCAAATTCCTCCTTAAAATTCTTTCAAACAAAATTTATTTCATCCCTATATCAAGATTTCTTTTAAAGTCATAAAACAGAAATGACCGTCTTAAAGGATTGTCTCATCATAAATATCAGCCAAAGCATATAGCAAAGTGATGTATGCTTGCTGAATGTTTTCACCACCGTAATAGAGGAAATCCAGCAAAGAGTCCAGGTTGAAAAGTATTTCTTTCCAGACATTAAATGAACAGATGTTGCTGTTTGTGGATAATATTGTGCTGGTAGCATCAAGGCCTGGAAAATTACAGTGCCTCCTGTAAAAAAATCTATAACCATTCAGATTTTGGTCTCACCATACTCATGGCATAGAAAAAATGAATGAACAATGTTCATTGTCCAGATTACGACATGCATTTGAATGAAAAGGCTATAGAACCTGCCCATTAGTGTGTATATCAGGGATAGACAGCTCATGCATACAATCACAGGCTGGATAGAGACTTTGTGAAATTACAAAACTCCTTTAATGATCTCAGATTTCACATGGACACAAAGGCCTATTCATTTAATACTAACATTCTACCAATATTGTCCAACGGCACTGAAGAGATCCATAACAAACAATGAAGAAGTTAAAATCAGTTTCATTGGAGGGCATATAAAAGGACTAACTATAATGAACAGGTGTAAAAGATGACAAGGAAATGTAGAAGAAGAGAAACCTGGCTGGTCATATGGTAAAGAAACGAAATGAGAGACAGACAGCTATAATTCCTCACTGGTACCCTCAAACATTAGAAGAAAGTGAAAAAACCCTATAGTATGTGGGAAATTTTCTTGTAGGGAATTAGTAGAATAACATGGGCAAGGGTCATATAAGATGGGCAGGCATGATTGTGTTTTGATCTGTGTCATTGGAGGGCACTATCAAATCAGTAATATCCTTTTAAGTATGTAAATATGTAACAACTTTGATGAGTTACTATTAGGAAACAAATAAGGTCATGATATCTGAAGCAGCCAGCAGGAATAAAGATAAAAAATAGAATTATATGCCTCAGTCACTAATTACTTGTGATGCATAATTTTTAAATGAATTTTTAGCAAAGGCATAGCCACTATGTAAGACACTGAGGATATAAATAAATACAAAGGTGAAACAATTCTTATTTGTCCTTAAGGAGATTGCATTTTACTTCAGAAATTCAAGATATTTCCAGATAATTATATATAGGATGTATGGTAAATAGAGGGCGAAATTTTCCTTTCCTTACTGTGAGAAGACAATAGGAAGTGAATGTGACTGAATTTCCACCTCAGAATTCAACTCTTTTTCATTCCTTGCATCCTCATCATGAAGGAATCTGGGTCACTGGATTCTATATCTCTTTGGGAAGGCACAGGATACAATTTCTTTCATGTATATCACTGAGCCTCCAGCCAAGAAAGCTACTAAAACAGATAGATACATGATAGCTATATACATCTCAATTTAAAATATTGTATTTCTCTCACAGCCTAGCATTTCACTGCCACTCCCTTTTCTCGACTTCATTTGAGTAATGAAAACCAACAATGCTATGATTAAGCACTTGATCTCAAAGTGATAATGAAACAGAAAGCAAAACAAACCATAAGAAACAAAGTTTTAGATGCAATTTCATTTATCTTCTCAGGGCAAGAATTGCAGTAAAGCAAAAGATAAGAAATTGCCCATTCACCAATTTTGTTCTCAGCATCATGAATGGCTCCAGCCATTTTCATGTGTTTCATATTGTTACTACATTTTATAGTTAAATTTGTAGTGTCTCATCTTTCTCTGGCTTTTTAATTCACCTCTTTCTAGATTCCTAGCCATTGAAATGAGTTTCCTTTCTCTTTCCTCTATTATTTTATATCACTTACCTTTGGACTTCTGTCCTCTTGTTCCATTAGGAAGGCTTTATCTTCAAGCAAAGACTGGCTGCATTGACTCAGGTTAGACTTAAGCCACTGAGTATAGAGGAGAAGGGCAATAAAATTTTTTTTGGTACTAAAATATTGTTTATCCTGACCAGAAGATATTTGTGGTATCCTGAGCAACCTTTTTTTTTTTTTGCTAATATCCTGTCTCACACAGGCTAGAACAGTTTTTCTTTAAAAAGGTGTTGGAACCATCCCTGAAACTGGATTGATCCAGGGGACTAAGGTTGAAACCAATGACATAACTTCCTCTTGACCTAAGTACAAAAGCCAATAGAAGTCATGGCTCCTTCTTCAGGATTTTTACTAATACACAAGCATGGCAAAAACAGAGCAAAGGAAATTGCATCCAATTTAATCAATGCCCTATCCTTAATATATAGTTCTTACCCAATACCTTGTCAGCTGCTGTAACTGTGCCAATCCTGTGATTTTCAGCTCAGAACTTCTCCCTGATCACAGTCTCCTGTCTTTCCTTATATGTCTCTACTTAATTCTTCCCAAACATTTTTGTCCAACAATAAATACCCTCTAATTACTCTATCCTATTTAAGTTCACCTCAAGAAAACATCATGGCCCACCATTGACTTTTTTCACATTTGACCTTACTGCCTTGAATGCCCATCTTTGAATACTCCACTATCCACTTATATACCAAAGCTAATGAATACCACTAGAGGAAATTTCAACACTGATCTTATGAGGTCCAATATACACTCATTTTATCTCATCTTACTTGGTCCCTTATTGCTTTTTAATAGTGTTTTTTAATTGATTTTTCAATCGTACACCCCTCAATGACTGCCACAGGTCTTCTCTCTTCAAACTCCCAATGCCTCCTGTATTTCAGCAAATGTCCTTCCCTCTTATTCTATTGAAACATATAGGCTATATGCCTTGAGGTCCATCTTTCCCCACTCCATACCTCAAAACTCATTTACATCTTCATCCACTGTGTTTACTTTTGTCCTTGCTCCTGGAGAAAAAGGTAATTCTTGTAAAAGCCAACCCCTCTTTCTGTGCCCTCTACCATATCCTCTTCTGTCATTCACAGGAATTTGCCCTATAATCCATCCCCTCTCCCCATTTCTGATCTCCCCACATTTGCTGGTTCTTTCCTTACTGCCTACAAATATGAATTCATTTTACCCTATCCTTAAAAAAGAAATTAAAAAAGCCCAAAACCTTCATTTGACTCTACCCTTCCTTCAGGTTATCATTTAATATGTCCCACCATTTAATCAACAAAATTTAAGGAAAGAAAAAAAACAATTGTCTTCCTTACTTCTCACATACTTCTTGACCTCCTAAAAGCTGACTTCCTGACCCCATCACTTGACAGAAATTTAACTCTTTCAGGCACTGAATTAAGCATTGGAGATACAAAGGAAAAAAAAGTCCTTGTTTTGAGGGAGCTCAAATCTAATAGTGCAGACAATATGCAAATGACTTTATTTAAGACGTGAAGAAAAACAAAAAAGTTTGTATCTCCAATGCTTAATTCAGAAATGAGAGAGTTCTAGGTATGGGAGACAACCAATGAAAATGAATATAATGGAGAAATGGAATGTTTTGTTCAAGGAATAGAAAGAAGACCAGTATCACTGCATTACAGAAAATGTAGTTGAGTATAGGGTTAAAGAAGAGTAGAGAGGTAGAAAGGGGGTAGGTTGGGCATTATAAGCCAAAAATTGTGTTAATATTTGATCAATCAGGAAAGAGGGAGTCTTTGGAGAGGTTAGTTATCATTGTTATCATCATCATCACCATACTCACAACCTCAAGCAAAAAAGAAATGCTGACCTCTAACACCTGGCAACCATCAGGAATTTTTCCAAAACTTTCCCCCAGATTCACTAAAGGGAAAAAATCACAGCTTATCCATGTTTAATTCTAAGTAAGGAAAATGCTTGATCAAATTATACCTACCTCACATAATTCCAGTCAATCTATTTAAAATAAGATCATTCTGAATCCACATTTTCAAAATTACTTCTGTGGTACAATGGAAAGAACACTGGGGTGATGAGTCAGCGAACAGTTATATTTCTCAGCAATCATTTGCATCGCTGGGCCTCAGTTTTCTCATCTCTATAATGATGGGTTTGGGTGGGCTAGACATTTTCTAATCTTTCTAGCTCTAATATTTTATAACCTTGAATTAAAAAAAATGACTTGATGAGATATTTTGGCATCCTGTTGATATAACATGATAGGAGTTGCATACACCTATTGCTTATTGAAATCCTAAAGCACTTCTGGTTAAACTCAGTGATGTTCTTTTGGAAGGAATGCTAGAGGATAATTCTTATTTTATTTTATGTTATTTTTTATTTATTTTCTATATATCATTTATTTATTTATTCATTTATTCATTCATTCATGTATTCATTCATCCATCCATCCATTTATTTATTTATTTATTTAATTCTTTGTTTGTTTGTTTGTTTTGTGGGGCAATGAGGATTAAGCCATTTGCCCAGGTTCACACAGCTAGTAAGTGTCAAGTGTCTGAGGCCGGATTAGAACTCAGATCCTCCTGAATATAGAGCCAGTGCTTTATCCACTAGCTGCCCCCTATGTTTATAATTTTTTTAAATAAATATTTGGTTTTTAAAACCCCACATTTCACATAGTATTCAACAAGTATAAATCTATTTTAGTACTACTCTAGTGGGTAATTAATATGGAAAAATGATTCAAGAAATCTGTAATATATAGGGTTTTTAGTCTCTATGATTTGTTTTGTTTTGCTGCATATAGGTACATAATTCATATTCCAGTGATAATTCTTGCTAATTTAAGCAAACATTTTAAAGACATATTGGCTCAAGGCATTTCCTGAGATTAATAAACAAAAGGAGTTAATGGCCTTCAGTTGTTCTAAGACCATCAACTCTTCCTCTAGAGTCACTAATGCTGTGGAAAAGCCCAGCATCACTATTAATGCTTGCTTTAATATTTGACTATTGATCATTCTGAGAGTGATGTAGTAGATGTCAATATTATGTAAATAAGTAAATGAATGCATTAAAAATATTACACTCAACCATGAAATTCAGATTAGGCCCAGAATCTAAAGGAACTTAAGCATTTGAATCTGAACTTGGTTATATATCTAGATGTCTTCTACAGATACTTCAGATTATATGTTCAAAGTTTAACAAACCCCCATAGAAACAATATGGTTGTCTAAACTTCCACCAGGGTGTTCCAAGCCACACAAAGAGTTCCCATATTTTAAATCTTTGGACAGAAGTGCCACTTTCCAAGCTTCCATGATTTCAGGAAAAATGCCCAAAGAAATATTACTGAATGATAAGAAGGCATATATGAGAAATTCAGAAAAATGCAGAAACCTATATGAAATGATGCAAAGGGAAATAAGTAGAGTGAGAGCAATATGCATAATAACCACAGTAATGATCATTTAAAAATAAAATGCAGTCAAAAGTTGTAGAATTATAAAGATTATTTTTATTCTAAGTAAAGAAAAAGCAAATTCACCTTTTTTTCTTTTGATGGAGAAATGTGGTATACTATGTATACAGGATGTTATACACCTCATCAGACATTGCTTTGTTTAGTTCTGTTCTTCTTATAAGTGAAAGATCATTGGTAGAGATTGGAATGAAGGAGTATATATCTGAAAACAACTGTGATGTAAAAGCAAAAAGGATAAATAAGACTTTTTGATAGAATTTTTTTAAATTCCCACAGTATTACTCCAGACCAAAGTGAATATGCTATCAAATAGTGCTCATGGATTTTCTATAAGGGATAGTAGAGAGTTCTGAGGGGCAGTGAGTTGGTAGTAAATCAGTAAGGGTCTTACAAATGCAATACCATAAGATGATGACTGTAGCTGTCAAGCAATATTTCTGCAAATTACACACATCATAAAACCGTAACTGAAGCAATACTAGATTATTCAAGTCAATGCATTTTATGGTAATGTATTGCAAAGTGAAATTTCAGAATTGTGTAAGATATAAGTGGATGTGATATCATATAAGGAAGCCTCAAAATTCTTAGAAATGGATCATCCTAGCTTTTAGAGTTGTTAACACTAATTTATATTTCTATAGCCAAAAAATGAGCAAAAACTCATTTTTCCCCACTCAGTGCCTCAGAAAAATATGGCATACATCTTGGATGTTGCCATTCAATATTCTGGAAGTGTATTTTTTATCCTGAGTCTATATTCATGTGGTTATTTACATGGTGCACTGATCCAAGAATTACTTGGCCTTCATTCTGTATTAAGAAAGTGATGTTCTTAATGACAGCTGACTCTGCAGAAGACTTAGAGAGATGATATGGATGGATTGTACCCTGGTTCATTGTCAAGTTTAACAGAGCTGTGAAGGCCACATATCTGAGTCTGACCAACAGTTTTGAGGTGCCTTTCAATATGTTCAGTCACTATGAAAGTCAAATAACTACATTTCAACATAGTGGAGAAAAGCAAGGAGCAAAAATATCATAAAATAAATTTATTTTTATAGAAATTATATGCCCATGAAATAATATCTATATCATACCAACTGACTATTTTATTTAAATACACAAATGTGTGTGTGTATATATATATATATATATATTATGTATGTATAAATACACACATACATACAAAATACACAAATACAAAGTTTGGCTGTGTAGTTGAACTTATATGTATATCTATATTTTCTATCTATCATCTATCTATATATCTATCTGCTTGGATGCTAAACTTTAAAGGGATTTTTTTTCAATGGGTCAGGGACATAATTGTATTAGAGGCAGTGTAATATAATGGATAGTGATATGGCCTCAGAGCTAGGAAGACCCCCATTCATTTCCTACCTACCCATGACATGTACTGTCTTTGTGACCTTGGGCAGAGCACTTCACCTGCCAGTGTTCTAGAAAATGCTCTCAGACTATAAGTTGAAAAGAAATTTTATGTCATATATTGGTAGAGGGAATTCCATAATCTGCAAGTTCTCTATAGCAAAAAAAAATGCACAAGTCCAGCCCCTATCATCCAACTAAAATTTAAATAATTTTCTAGACTTATAGCTCATATAAGAAAGTAACCTTAGAGGCTCCTCTAGTCCAACCTTTAACTGAGCAGGATTTCCCTCTACATTCTCCCATAATGTCACAGATTCTTCTTATCATCTTTCTTTCTTTCTTTCTTTCTTTCTTTCTTTCTTTCTTTCTTTCTTTCTTTCTTTCTTTCTTTCTTTCTTTCTTTCTTTTTTCCTTCCTTCCTTCCTTCCTTCCTTCCTTCCTTCCTTCCTTCCTTCCTTCCTTCCTTCCTTCCTTCCTTCCTTCCTTCCTTCCTTCCTATCTTTTTTCCTTTCTTTCTCCCTTCCTTCCTTTCTTTCTCTCTCCATTCATTCATTCATTTATTTGCTTATTCACTCATTTATTCAGTAATTTATTTGTTTGTTTGTTTATTTAGTTTTGCAGGGCAATGAGGATTAAGTGACTTGCCCAGGGTCACACAGCTAATAAGCGTCAAGTGGCTGAGGCCAGATTTGAACTCATGTCTTCCTGAATCCAGGACTGTTGCTTTATCCACTGTTCCATGAGCAGCCTCCTTAACATGTTTAATGTGGCAAGATAGAATAGTGAATGAATGAGGCATTGAATTGGAGTCAGGAATAGCTGGGCTCAAAGCATATGGCTGATATTTACAGTCGGTGTGATTCCAGACATCTTAACTCCATTGTGCCTTGGTGACCTCAATGGTTGCATAAAGAATTTGAACTTGCTATTTCCTAAGGTTTATTCCAGCTCTAAACCTATGATCCTACACACCTTCAGTGATATTGAATTTTTAGTGGAGTATCATACTATAATCATCCTCAATAACAGCAAACATTCAAAAATAATTATGCGCAGAATACCCATGGGCAGCAGCCACTGATTGCAGGCCTGATTAAGAAATAAAGGCCATAATGAATAAAAGTAGAAAGTGGAGCCAATCATACCTTCTACAACCTTGTGAGCTCCTTTGAAGATCTGTGCTTCCTTTCTTCTTATTCTCCATTTGGGACTTAGTTAAATTCGCAAAACATGATTCTTATATTATTGTCTAGCATCTACACAGCGGCTTCATATCACTGTCATGGTTGACCTCCAGGAATTGCACAGTTTCCTCATATGAGATCAGTTATAAACTATATCTAAATATAACTTCTTCAACAAGTGGTCATACTTCCTCTAGCTGAAGACTCTCAGTGGAGGAAACTCACTATCTCCTAAAGCAACCAATTTCATTTTCAAATCACGCTTTTGTTTTTGTTTTTTGGTGGGGCAATGAGGGTTAAGTGACTTGCCTAGGGTCACACAGCTTGTAAGTATCAAGTGTTTGAGGCTGGATTTTGAACTCAGGTCCTCCTGAATCCAGGGCCAGTGCTTTATCCACTGTGCCACCTAGCTATCCTCTTAAATCACTCTTAATAGATGAGGAATTCACCCCTAAAATGCAATTATCATTCAGAAAAAGAACTGTGGCATTTTAATGCAGATTGAAGCATACTATTTCCACTTTTGTTGTTGCTTTTTTGTTGTTATTGTTGTTTTCTCTTTATTGTGTTTTTCCCTTTTCTTCTGATTCTTTTCTTACAATATCACTAATGTCAAAATATGTTTAACATGATATCAGATGTATAACCTATATCAGATTGCTTGCTGGCTTCAGGAGGGGGTAAGATGGGAGAAAATTGTGGGACTCAAAGATATCTTTACATGTTATTGGAGAAAAATTAAAAATCAAATCAATTTAAATTGAAAAAATTAATTAAAAAAAAAGAATTTACCCCTTAATTAAGCTATAGTTTATCTCTATGAAATGTTCATTCATTTATGGATTATGCACTACAGAACCCCAACTAAGTGTACTTTTTCAGCATGACAGCCCTCCAAAACTTAAGTGAGTGTATCATGACCTTCTTTTTACTCTTACCTTTCACAGGTTAAACATCTTTGTTTTGTTCAACTGATGCTCATATGACATTATCTCTAGTTCTATCACCAGGCAGCTAGGTGGCACAGTGGATGGAGTGAATGAGCTTTGTGACCCCAGTCAAGTAATTTAACCTATTTGATTCAATTTCCTCATTTGTAAAATGAGCTGGAGAAAAAAAATGATCAACTACTCTAGGATCATTTCCAAGAAAACCCCAAATGAGGTCACATGGAGATCTAAGCATTGACAGTCGGCTTTCAATAAGTCTATGGCCTGGTTCTAAGATTAGGATATAGATACATAGATAGTTGATAGATAACTAACTTCAAAGTTATCTTTTATTGCACATTATAAAAGGTAAGTGGTTTAATGACAAATTTTACATAAAAATACTATGCTATACAAATTCAGAGGAAGGAGAGAGCATGCTGGGTTAGGTAAGTTAGAGAAAGCTTTATGGAATTGAGATGTGAGCAGAGCCTTGTAGGAAGGATTGTATTTAGCATGTGGTGAAGGAAGCCACTTTCAAGGAAGGGAGAATATTGTAAATCGAGTGACTTGGGAAATAAAGAGTGGACCATTTCACTTGCCATGCAGTGGAGTAGTGTCTTCCATGCTAAGATGCTTAGAATGTGCTCCATCCATCTGTACCTCTTTTATTGTTTTTTTTATCTTAAGAGTATGTTTTTTCCAATTACATGTAAAATTGGTTATAACATTCATTTCTATAAGATTTTAGTTACAATTTTTCTCCCTCACTCCCTTCCCTCACCCCTCACTGAGATAGCAAGAAACCTGATAAAGGCTATATAGTACAATCATATTAAACATATTTCCACATTAGCCATATTGTAAAAAAAAGAAACCATGAGAAAGGAAAAACAAAAAACAAACTGGAAAGAATATACTTCAATCTGCATTCTGATTCCATAATTCTTTTCCTGCATGTGGAAAACATTTTCTCTCAATTTCCAATTCTTTGTTATCACAAAAAGAGCTGCTAGAAATATTTTTGTATGTGTGGGTCCTTTTCCCCTTTTTATGACAGACCTAGTAGTGTAATTTATGGATAAAATAGTATGCACAATTTTATAGCACTTTGGGTATGGTTCCAAATTGCTCTCCAGAATAATTGGATCAGTTCATAACTCCACCAGCAATGCATTAGTGTTCCAATATTTGCACATCTCCAACATTTATCATTTTCCTTTTTTTGTCATATTAGCCAATACAATAGGTTTAAGGTGGAACCTCAGTGTTCTTTCAATTTGCATTTTTGTAATCAATAGTGATTTGGAGCATTTTTTCCATTTAACTATAGATAGCTTTAATTTCTTCATCTGAAAACTGCCTTTTCTCCTTTGACCATTCCTCAAAAGATTTGTATTCTTATAAGTTTGATTCAGTTCTCTCTATATATGAGAAATGAGTCCTTTATCAGAAACACTTGCTATAAAACATTTTTCATAGCTTTCTGATCATTTTTACATTAAATTAAAAAGGGTTTGCACAAACACAACCAATGAAACCAAGATTAGAAGGAAAGCAGAAGGCAGAGACCAATTCTTCTCCTTGAAGGCTGAACATGTAGGCGTTTTATCATTGTTGTCCTCACTGTTTATGTTTTGATCCTCCCTGTGATCATAGTAATTGTCAATTGTGAGAGTTATTTTCTATTTCTCAATTCATATTTTAGCCTCTTTTGTGCCTTTTAAGGTTGAGTTCTGCTCCTGGGTTACAGTGTACACTGTCCCAAGCTTCTTTTGCTGGGGGTCAAGGGCTGAGTCACTAGCTTTATGTTCTGAGGTGTCAGAAGCTTGCAGACTGCTCACTGTACCAGAGTGACCCAGTCTAGTTGGGCCTCTTGGATAGCGGGTACCCTAGCTGATAAATTGCCATATGCGTTGGGGCTGGGGGCTGCACAACTGGCCTGCTGTGCCATTAGCTTTCTAAGATAGTACCAAGGGTCTTTAGTTGTTGATTTGTGCTATGACTAAGAGCCTTTTGCTGGCTTGTCCAGACCCCTCTGCACTGAATTGTACTCCCCATTTACCCAGCTGAAACATACTTTTCTTGAAGATCTTCTAGGTTATCTTAAGTTGGAAGATTGTTTCAGTCCAATTTTTGCAGATTTTGTAGCTTCAGAATCTATTGCATAATTTTTTTTTGCAGGGCAATTAGGGTTAAGTGACTTGCCCAGGGTCACACAACTAGTAAGTGTCAAATTTCTGAGGCTGGATTTGAACTCAGGTCCTCCTGAATCCAGGGCTGGTGCTCTATGCATGGTGCCACCTACCTGCCCCCCAGAATCTGTTGAGAGGCCTAATCTATCATTCTGCCTGAGGGAAATTTGAAGGAACTCAGGCAGGTTCCTGGTTTCACTCCATCATCTTGACTCTACCTCCAAAATTCTTTAAATCCCTTTTGAGCTCTTCCAAGAAGGCTTTTTGATTTTCAGATCAAGTCATCTTCCCATGTGAGACTTCTTTCACATCTGAAAGTGTCATTATCTTCTGAGTTTGTGTTTTGGTCTTCCTTGTCACCATAATAACTTTTTATGTTCCAGTATTTGTTTTTCTGTTTCTTACTTATTTTTATCCTCTTTTGTGACTTTTAAAGTTGAACTCTGCTCCTGGTTCACCAGATGTGCTGTCCTAATCTTCTTGTGCTAGGAACCTGGGCCTGATAATTGGTTTTCTGCTCTGAGGCCTCAGGGACTCATGACTTGCTCACTCTGCTGGGGAAGCCCAGCCTAGTCAATCCTATTATGTAGGAGGTTTCCCCAGCTGGAAGTTTGCTTTCTGCTTTGGAGCCGGGAGCCTCACAGATTGTGTACTGTGCCACTAGCCTGTTCAGCCAGAACTGGGACTTGTCTGCTGACTTGTACTGTGGCTAAGAGCTTCTTGCTGACTTGCCTAGACATTGTCTCCATTGGGCTGTGGTCCCCCTTTACCTGTGTGAAGCAGACCTTTTCTGAAGTCCTTTTAAGTTGTCTTAAGCTGTAAGATTGTTTCATTTAATGGTGTTTCTGAGGGAAACTGGGGAACTCTCAGGCAGCTTCCTGGTTTCTCTCTGCCATCTTGGATCTGTCTACTCCACCTCTTTGAATTCTTAACCTGATTCAAGTAACCAAGGCTGCTTTGGTCCTTGGGACCAAGACTTTCATCATCTTAATTCATTAGATGTTAGGTCACTAGATCCTTGTCTTTCTCCTAAATATTGTAGTCGCTAAGCATTCCACCCAACATACAAGTTCCTCTAGAGCTATAACACTATTTTGTTCTCATCAATGTTCCCAGGAACTGGATTCCTCCCCTCATTCCCAAACCTCTCCTGCCAAACTTCCCTGACATCAATCTGCTCCCTAGCAATTACCCAACACTATACTGTCCTGAAATTGTGATCCCTGATGGCTAGGACAGGGACCACTGTTACCTCTGCAAAGCCAACTGCATCTGCCTATTGCTACTGCTGAATTCCCTTGACAATCTATCTGCTACTTATTATAATGTGTAATAATACTTATATATTATTTCATATGTCCATAATTTAATTCTACCTGATATAACTGGATCCTTCCCTTCACCTATGACTCCCCCCAAATCTGTTTATAGCCATACTTTCATCACACCTTATCTGATCCATCATCCTGCCTGATATTCTATCCTCCTTCTTAAAACCTATTCCTAACTTGATAAAGATGTGAAGACAGTTTGGGGAAATAAATATTTAATTAAACCTTTCCAGACATATTGAACATTGTGTTCAGTTCTAAGAATTTTATTTTAGATTTGTTGACTTTTAGAGGGTAGGATGTTAAGAGAGAGTATCTTAAGCAAGATGTCCAGATGAACAAAGAAAGCTGAATTTTCAGCTTGATACAGTAAAGAGAATGCTGTATTTGAAGTCAGAGGACCTTTATTCCAATCTCAGTTCTGCCATTTATCTGTGTGACCTTGGACAAGTAACTTAAATTGTCTGGGCCTCAGTTACCTCGTTTGTCAGATGAGGGGATTGTCTTCAATGAGCTCCAAGATCCCTTTTAGCTCTTCATTATATGATCCTGTGACCTACACTACACTGTGACCTGACATTGTATGATGAACAAGTAACCAAATCTCTCCATCCTTCAATGTCCTCATCTGGAAAGCCTTAAGAAAATGGTATGTAAACATTAAAGCACCATATAAATGAGGTACCATTGAGGATACACACATACATATAGGAATTTTTAGTGCTTCAAGAATATCTGGCTTGGACAGTAAATGCATCAATTAAAAAGCATTATGTACACTATTTTCCAGGTGCCATAGTAGGTTTGAAGAATATAAATGAAATATTCCCCAAAGTCTTAGTGCAGTTTTGAGATATTAGAACTTAAGTTTAAGATAGATAGGTGGGACAATGGATAGAGTGCTAGGCCTGAAATCAGGAAGACCTGAGTTCAAATTTTAAAATAGATACTTACTGGCTGTGTGACCATGGGGAAGTAACAACTTCTGTTTTAGTTTCCTCACCTTTAAAATGAGGATAAAAAAAGCACCTAACTCTCAGGGTTGTTTTGAATATCAATTGAGATAGTACAATATTAATATGTATTATATGATAGCATATATGATATGTTATACAATTTATACTATTATAAAATATTATTTTAATATAATAAATATTACACATAATATTTGTAAAGTGCTTAGCATAGTGCTAGACACAGTGTAGTTATATGCAAATGCTGCCTATTATTATTAATAATGCTATTATAAGGCTTTTAGGAACTCTGAATTTAAATTTAAGGTCTAAGATTTCAAAACTGCTATAAGACCTTTGGGAGACCCTGTATAATGAAAGGAACAATTCTAGCCCATGTGGATTCATTCTCAGCCAACACTTAATAAAGTTTCTCTTTGTGAATTATGGCCAAAAATCTGTTATCCCATTGTCAAACTAATAACGGATCTCTTCAAAGTTAATTATGGTGTTTTGCAGACAACAGATGTATGATTTATCATCATGCTCACATTTGAAAACTTTTTTATCTTCATAGGATCTTCTAGCTAGTGACAGGAGATTAGTGAGCCTATGGTCACATTTATATTAAAATAAGATATTTGAACAGTATTTAGTGGATCATCTATGATTTATATTATACATTAGCAACTAACAACATGGATAATGAAAATGAGCAACATTATTACTCTATTATTTATAAATCAATCACACATGTAACATTAATAAGAAGAATGGTTTATATTTAGATAATGCTATATAGTTATAGGTCAGTTACACATACATTATCTTATTTAATTCTTATGATGAGTCTGGGAAGTAGATGGTGCTTATATAACTATACCCATTTTATTGATGGGGAAATTAGGGCTTAAAGCTGTTAAGTGACATACCTAAGGGTCCAGTACTAATAAATGTGTAGCTGACAGTAATTCTTCATACCCAATTTTCCCATATTTTATTCTTTGGTTATTATTTCCCATTTTGTTATTATATACCAACTCCCTTTAATGTCAAAATATAAATAATAATCAAATAATTATTTTTAGTAGTAAAAATAATTACACAGAACTGAGATTGGAATAAAGGTCCTCTGACTTCAATTACACTGATTTCTAGCATACTGATCTACTAACTGTAGGACATAGATGGTATACAATCAACCTGCAAGTTATATAATTCTTCTCTTCATATTTGTATTATCAACTATTGTGGTAACTGAGTTGTGAAAATGAAAATTATACTATATGTCACCTCCATTTCCTTTTATCCAGGGTCAGAAATGAATATAAGAACTTAAAAGCTTCCACTATGACAGGCATGCTCCATTAAATTTCTTTGGTGGGAACCAAATGTTAATTTTAAACTTCATAACAGCTTATGCAAAGGTCCAGTAAGGAGACCATTGGTTCCACTTAGCTGATGAAGTTCTAATAAAAAAAAAAACTACTGTAGTAATAAGCTCAAAACAGATGTCATTATTTTGCTTCCAGTTCATGTAGACACTTTAGAACAATGAGAAAGCTTGTGACAACTGTCATCTAAAGACCCAGGAAAGTTACATCATAGTCAAGTGCCACAAGAATTAGGTGAAAAAAACATGCATGTGGAATGGAAAATGGAGGCTATAATCTGCCCGAGGTTAATATTAGACAGAGCTGGGGATTTTAAGGGCAGAGCCAAGATTGCAGAGGAAAGGCAGTAAGCTCTCAGAACTTACAACATGATTGCTCTGAAAAAGCCTCCAAATAATGCCATAGGACAATTCCTGGAACAGCAGAAGCCACAAAGGAACAGACTGAGATAATTTTACAGCCAAAGATGTCTTAGAAGTTTATCAGGAGGGGGCTGCTATGCTGGGGCATGAGCGGAGCCCAATCCCAGAAGTCATGCTGACACAGATCCAGTCCCAGGCAGGCATCCCCAGAGAAAGAGACCCCTGGAGCCTCTGAATCACCTGCAGCTACAATGTCATCTAGAACCAAGGTAATAGTTTTTTATTTTCCAAAATTACATGTAAAAACAAATTTTGACATCAGTTTTTTAAAACTTTGTGTTCCAAATTCACTTCCTCCCTCCCTCCCCACCTCCTCTCCCAAGAACTCAAGCAATTCAATGTAAGTTATACATGAGTAGTCATGCAAAACATTTCCACATTAGCCAGGTTGTGAAAGAAAACAGACACAAACAAAACAGATAAAAGAACTAACAAAAGAATTATGCTTCAATTTGTATTCAGATACTATAAGTTCTTTCTGTGTAGATGTATTGCATTTTTCATAAGTTCTTTAGAGTTGTCTTGAATCATTGCATGGCTGAAAATAACCAAGTCATTCACAGCAGATCATCTTACATAATTGCTGTTATTTTGTATATAGTACATTTCACTCTGTATCAACTCATGTAGGTCTTTTCAGGTTTTTCTGATAGCATCCTGCTCATTATTTTTTAATGCAACAAACATTTATTTTATTTTTTCCAGTTACATGTAAGGGTAGTTTTCAACATTCATTTTCATAAGATTTAGAGGTCCAAATTTTTCTCCCTCCCTCCCTTTCCTCACCACTCCACAAGACAGCAACCAGGTTATATATGTACAATCCACAAGTGTTCTTTTTATCAGTTCTTTTTATTGGATTGGATAGTATACTTAGTCCCTTGGGATTATCTTGGATCATTGAATTGCTGAGAGTACATAAGTCATTGACAATTGTTCATCAAACAATACTGCTGTCACTATGCACAACGTCCTCCCCATTCTGCTCACTTCACTATACATCAGTTCATATGAGTCTTCACAGGTTTTTCTGGGATTGTCTTGCTTGTCATTTCCCATAGCACAATATCATTCCTCTACAATCATATACCACAGCTTCTTCAGTCATTCCTCAATTGATGGACATTCACTTGATTCCCAATTCTTAGGCACCACAAAGAGTTGCTATAAATATTTTTTGTACAATTTTCCCCCTTTTTTCTTTTTCATGATTACTATTGTTAACAGTTTCCCTCCATCCTATTCCCTTTGCCATGATGTTGTACGGTTATAGTCTGGTGAGAGAACTGAGCAGTAGGCCTGAGGGGAGATTACAGGGGTCCCTGCTGGTGCTGAAGCAGAATGTAGGTGTTTCATCTCTGCTGGGAATCAGGAAGTAGGCTTTAGTGGCAGTGGCCCAGGTTGGGGAGGGGTGGAGTTTCATTGGAGCAAACAACCACAGCACACAAAGGTTTGGTGCCTGGTTAATTAGCAAGTTGGCCTGGGGTTATCTATGGAACCAGAGAACAGGCCAAACAAGTGAAGTACATAGACTTCCTTAAACACCACTTTAGACCCCCTAAAGCTTGGGACAGTACATCCTGGATGTAGTGCCCCACTTTAAGAAGGAGTTAAAAGTCAAGTAAAAGATTGTCAAGATGAGCAGAGAGCCAGCTAGGTGGCACAGTGGATAAAGCATTGGCCCAGGAATCAGGAGGAAATGAGTTCAAATCTGGTCTCAGACACTTAACTCTTACTAGCTGTGTGACGCTAGGCAAGTCACTTAACCCTCATTGCCCTACCAGAAAAAAAAAGTAAGAGAAGCAGACAGAGAAAGATGAGAACCATAGAAAGTTTCTTTAGTGACAAGGTAGATCAAGGTACACCCTCAGAAGAGTATTGCAACATCAGGGCTTCTACATCCAAAGCTTCCAAGAAAAATGTGAATTGGTCTCAGGCCATAGAAGTACTCAAAAAGGACCTTGAAGATAAAGTAAGAGAGGGAGAGGGAAAAGAGAGGTATAAAAGGAAATGGAAAGTGATATTAGAGTGATAAAAGAGGGTTATGAAAAAGAAGTCAACAGCTTGAAAAGCCAAATTGGCCAAATGGAAAAGGAGGTACAAAAGCTCTCTGAAGAAAATCATTGCTTAAAAATTAGGATTGAGCATATAGAAGCAGTTGACTTTATGAGAAACCAAGACACAATAAAGCAAATTCAAATGAATAAAAAATAAAATAAAATAGAGGGCAATGTGAATTATTTCCTTGGAAAAACAACTGACTTAGAAAATAGATCCAGGAGAGATCATTTAAAAATTATTGGACTACCTGAAAACGATGATCAAGGAAAGAGCTTAGACATCAGCTTCCAGGAAATTGTCAGGGAAAATTTCCCTGATAGTCTAGAAGCATAAGATAAAATAGAAATGGAAAGAATTCAACAATCACCTCCTGAAAGAGATCCCAAAATCAAAACTCCCAGGAATATTGTAGCCAAATTCCAAAGCTCCCAAGTCAAGGAGAAAATATTACAAGCAGTCAGAAAGAAACAATTCAAGTACTATGAAGCCAAAGTCAGGATAACAGACGATCTAGCAGCTTCAACATTAAAGGACTGAAGAACATGGAATCTTATATTCTGTGGGAGAAAGGAATTGGAATTACAACAAAAAAGTCACCTACCCAGCAAAACTTAGTATAATCTTTTAGGGGAAAATGGGACTTCAATAAAAAAGGGGAATTTCAGGTATTTGTGATGAAAAAATCTAATCTGAATGGAAAACTTGACTTTCAAATACAAGACCCTAGAGAAGCATTAAAACATAAACAGGAAAAAGAAATTAAGAGGGATGTTAAAAGGTTAAATTATTTACATTCCTACATGGGAAGATTATATGTCTAACTCATAAGAACTTTCTCAATATTAGGGCAAATGATAGAAATAAAGTTAGACAGAGGGCACAGATGGGAATTGATTATGAACAAATAATATCTGTAAGGCATTTATTTTTTATCTTTTTTTGTAGGGTGGCTGGAATTGGGTAACATGCCTGGGGTCATGCAGTGGGTGAGTGTCTTGTATCTGAGGCCTGATTGGGGTTGGGGTCCTCCTGGATCCAGGGTGGGTGCTTTGTCCACTGTGTCACCTAGTTGTACCATGATGACATCTTTAGGGTAAAATTGGGGGGAGGGAGAGGAATGCACTGGTGAAGGGGGAAGGGGAGAGATAGAATAGAGTGAAATCCCACATGAAAGAAATAGGAAAGGACTTATAGAGTGGGGAGCAGACATGATGGAGGAGCAGGGCAGTGAATGAACCTCACATTCACCAGAATTGACTCAAAGACCTTAATCTCATTACACATAGCTGGACAAACAAAATCAGCAAAAAAAAAAAATTCAAAGAAAATTGACACCCTTAAATAACTTGAAATCCATCTCCTGAAAAATGTGATTTGTTTAGCACAAATATTTTCCCTTGTGCTTGAAAGATATGGAATAAAAATTATTTGCTGGGTAAAAGTATGCAAATAAGAATAAGAAATTGCTTTTCTATTTGATAATACAACTTTTATTATAATTTCCATTGACAAGTGTAGGTATTTAAATATAAACAAAAACATGGTGATAGAAAATATGAAAAATTAACAGGAAAACTGAAATAAAATAAGTGACTGCAATTATTACTGTCAATCCAAATATTGTATCTATTGATGTTAGCACAACAATTTGATCATCAACTATCTTGATTTTGCGTTTGTAATTCCTTTTGGATCCCCATTCTAGCTATTAAAGAGATTTTGTTGGTGGTGTTATTTTTAATTATATATTTATATATTTAAAATAGAAACTTAATAAAATATGCATATTATTCTTTTTGTTCTTTCTTCAACATGAATCATTTATATATTTCTATTTTTGAATTTTTAATATTTTTCATTTTTGGTGGAACAATCATGTACCATTAACTTCCTGTACCATAACGTGTTCAGTCAACCAACCATGATTGTATACATAAATTATGCTCTTTTATTCTGTTAGAAATTGAGTTGTTAAGTATATGTTTATAGAGAGGTCTTTCTCTTCTCTGCATACTTGATATATAGTCTCAGTAGTGGTGCCTTCTATTGAGAGGGTATGGATATTTTTGGACCTTCTTATTGTATCATTCTGTATTCCTTTTTGTTCCCCTTAAGTTTAGACCATTCCACAGCTTCATCAGCAGTGTAATAGTGTATACATTTTGACCATAGTCATGATTGCTTTGAATTTTGTCATGTTATTAATTTTGTTGATTTAATGGATATTATGAGGTTTAAAATCTAAATTGTGTGATCACCTTAAATTGGAAGCTTTAGCACCAGTCTTTGGGCATTAAACATTTATTAAAGCATACAGATATTCATGTGGAGTTCAGAAAGTTAAGAAAAGGCCTATCTAGCCTAGAGTTCCAGCCTGGTCTGGTTCTTCCTCAAGTCCTCCACCACAAGCCTGCTTCTATCACAAACTCCCCAGCAAACTGATTTTGAAAGCTTTTTATAGGTCCAGAGCATGGGTAGTCCTTACACACTGCTTCAAGCTGTCATCCAAATCCATTGGTCACTGAACTTGAAGGTGGTCTTGAGTTAAGTTCAAAGTCTAGCTTCTGAGAACAATACCTTCTTAAGGGCTATCCAGGTGTGCTTACAATCTAGTTAACTTGAAGTAGGCTAATCAGCCGTCAATCACTCTCACTTAATTCAGTCAATTTAGATTAATCTCCAGGTGGGTCTTTGAGTATCTGCTAAATCCCATTATTTTATCACAATATAAAGTAGTATTCCACAGATGATTTTTTTTCATATCTAAGATCATTAAATATTTAGAATATGTTTTTCTATGGCATTAACTTTTACTGCTACTTCCAGAAACTCTCATTTCATTTATCCTTTTATTTTTTATCTTTTTATCTCTTGTTTCATTTCTTCCAGATACTTCTATAGTAATTTTCTCCATGCCGTTTTTTCCTGAGATTATATTTGTAATTATTGTGAGTTACTGTCTTCTTCTGGGTTTACATCTTGGGTCTTTCCCCCAAATATTCCTTTATTACATTGTTATCCTCTTCTGATTACTCATATTTTTGTCTTAGTTTTTGAATTTTGATTATGTGTTCACATCACTCTTCCAAAAGTCTTGAATGGATTATGTAGGCTTCGTATAGTTCTGTCTCTACTGTAGTCTAGAAACAACTGCCATTTCCAGTTTGGATGGAATGGCTGCCATTATCTCACCCTCTTCTTCAATCTATGGTTTCCGTCTTCAGTCCTTAATTGTTTTCCTCCTGATTCCACTATCCTCAATTATGATTTGTTTCCATTTTCTGCTGAGACAGTGACAGGTCACATCAAGGTATTGGGGATATTGCTTATCTTGAGACTTTTGGCGGGGGGGGGGGGGGCGGGCAATGATGGTTAAGTAATTTGCTATAAGGGCCAAAATTTAGTATTGGGAGAGTTAATTGGGTGGCTCGCCATAATATTGGGGTGAGAAAGGAAATTAACAGCCTCTTTTCAATAAACAAAACAGGATTTATTAATGGGAACAAATTTAAAACACAAGTGAGCTTAATAAAACTAGGGATAATTAAAAAGGGACTAGGAGAAAGAAAAAATACAACCCACAAACTCACCACCACCCAGAATCAACTTCCAAAGAAAACCAGTGGCATAGCATCCCTCTCCCTCTCTCTTGCACTGATGTGCCCTCTCCTCCCTTCGCTCTCCAAGAAGCTCCCTCTCCCACAGGAAACAGGGCAGACGACACATACAGCCCCAAGCTAATTGGCTGGCAGCCCTGATTGACAGAACTAACTAGCATCTCTAAAGAGATGAGTTCTGGACAACAAAACCACCTGACCTGTCCTCACCAGGCTTCTCATCATTATAATTTGGCCAGGTCCATGCAGGCACACAGGTGTCCAGCATGAGACCAGCATGCATGAGTGTTCTAGAACCTCCAATCCCAGCAAAAGATGGGGTCACAGAAACCCCAAATCAAAACCAATTATTTATAAGTGACTTTCCCAGGGTCACACATCTAGTAAGTGGCAAGTGTCTGAGACCAGATTTGAAATCAGGTCCTCCTGAATCCAGTGCTGGAGTTTTATCCACTATACCACTTAGGTGTGCCCTGAACCTGAGTCTTTTACACAGACTTCCTGATGCTGGCACACAAGCCATGAGTTTTTTTGTCTCCTAATGTAGTTTCACTTAGCCTAAGTACATTATTTGACCTTGTCTTCTGCATAGTCATCTCCTAGGCCTGGGTATATCTCATGCTTTTCTTCAGACAAGCCAGGCCTGAGACCTGGATTCATTTGCCTAATTATTAGAGTCTCCAGTAGCTTGCAAAGCCCCTAATAAGAACAAAGACTGCCTTTCAGATGTATTTATAATAATTCTTGCTGCCTCTCCTCATTTCTGATAATCTCTATCCATCATATCTGAGTTTAAATTGGTTTCCCAATCTCAACCTTCTCCTTAACTGAGCTACTCCCATGGCTCCAACCTTCTTACAGCCCCATTGTTTTGTTTCTTATTTCTGCATATTTTCCAGATACCTTTATCATCACTCTTTCTGGAACCATTTTCATATATTTTCTGAGGTTTCTGGAAGAAAGTTGAACTTCTCTTCAACTTTTTCATGTCATTGTCTCAGTTGAAAATGTATTATTTGGTGGGGGGGGGGGGTTGGAGACAAGATAGCAGAAGAAAGACAGAAAGGTCTCAGGGCTTCCAACATGATCACACAAAAACCCTCCATATAATGCCATAAAACAATTCCAGGAGCAGCACAGCCCACAAAAGAATGGACTGAGATAATTTTCCAGTCAAAGACAGCTTAGAAGGGCATCACAGAAGGCCTGGTATACCATGGTGGGAGTAGAGCCCAGCCCCATGGCCATGCTGATGCAGATCCAGTCCCAGGCTGTGCCAGAAAAAGGGATGTCCAGAGCCTCTGAATCAGATGCAGGTGTGGCTAACTCATCTCACAGTCTGGTGAGAGGGTCCAGTGGATAGGATTTCAATGAAATGGGGTAAGATGTCAAAAATAAAAGAAGAAAAAGATTATAGAGTGGAGGAAAAGTTATTGGGGGAGTGGGGGACTGAATACAAACTCAAATGGGTATAGTAATGTAAATTCCCCTGTGGTAAAGTGGGAGGGAAAGGGGATAATGGGGTAGAGGTGAAGGAAGGGAGGGCAGTTTGGGGGAGGAGCAATCAGAAGAAAAACACTTTTGAGGAGGGATGGGGTAAAAGAAGATAGAAAATGCATTGAATACCATGGGGAGCAAATAGTATGGAGGGAAACACAGCAATAGAACTGGGGGAAAAATCTGTTACAAAGTAAAATCAGTACTCTTTAGTTCAATGTAGTTTCTGGTAGCAAATGAGAGTCAAGAGATTTCCATAAGGAGAACATCCAATCTAGATTCAAATACAGCTCTGTGTGGTTGTCTAAGCATCTATAACTTTTATATCTTGACTTGCCTTTAATTTAGATTATAATCTATCTTATCAGGGCTATTTTCCACCTCTATTTAGCACATTATTAAATTTCATCATCTGTTAGAATTGTTCAATGTATCAATTTCTGTGAAAGAAGGTGGATACATAAGAATCTTTGTGGGATGAACTTAATGGTCAAAAAATTCTTTTCATTATTTTTACTCTGAAATATTCCCTTTTATTACTAAATACTATGTTTCTTCTATTGTTGAATGCATTTAAATGAACTAATTTTAATTTTTTAGAACTGATAAAGATTAAATGTACAAGATTTCTGGTGATAAATCTCAAGACAATGGTACACCTACAGAAATAATTTTAATTTTAGGAATTATGTTACAAAAATATGACATCATTTCCTATGGAAAAGAGAAATTGTATGGTGTTATTATGTATCACAGGACATCAGAGCAAAAATGTGTTACATGTGAAACAATAAAATAAACAATAAAAATAGAAACAATAAATACCCTGGACTGGAGGAAAGTATAATATTTTAATCACACTTTTGGTGGGGCAATGAGGGTTAAGTGACTTGCCCAGGGTCACACAGCTAGTTCGTGTTAAGTGTCTGAGGCTGGATTTGAACTCAGGTGCTCCTGAATCCAGGGTTGGTGTTTTATCTACTGTGCCACCTAGGTGCCCCCAATCATATTCTTTTAACTGTCATGGACTCTAATTCTAAAAATTAGAGGCCTATCAAGAATAAACTTCAGAGGGGTTGGAATTCAGGTGAGAATATATGGATATACTTTGAAAGTTAAAGTACAATTCTCCCAGTATAACTTCATTTTATTTCTCAAAAATGGAAAAAAAAGTTTCTAATTTTATATATAATCCTAGCACATCTTTAGGTTCAAGAAGGGTTTTTCAGCATGTATTTAATTTGTTAATGGCAGAAATCAAAGAATTTTTATAATTTGAGGGGAAAGGATGGATTAAGTTCAAACAATAAAATCTGATAATAAGGCAGATTGAAGTGACTATGGTAGCAGTATGTGGAGTACTAGTGTTGAACACTATACTACTCCTTTTCTAAGTTGTTCTTTTTTAAATGACATGACCCATGTAATTTCATTTGAATACGAAACTTTACATAGAGGATTTTTTTTTTTTTGCTATTCAATTCAGACCTAGAATTGTTCTGCTACTTAAAGTCTGAGAGAGTTGCTTAGGAAAGAGATGTAAGGTCTAAAATTCTAGCTGTGATATCTAAAACCTAATGAGTGGTTGCCTTAAATTAGAAGCTTAACAAGAGTTTAGCCTTTTAAGTATTTATTAAAGTGTATTAGAAGTTAGTGAAGAGAGTGAGAGGAAAACCCTGGTTTGGATCTATTCAGTATAGCCAGAGGAAAAAAAAAATTTGCCTTTCCCTAACAGCCCACGTAAAGTTCTCCCTATTCTGCCTGTCCCTCCCTTCAAGCCAAAGTCTGGACATGAAAAGACCTGCTTCTCAGCAGCTTCTCCCAGAACCCTCCTCTCACACCAGAAGCTGGGCCATTCTCACACACAGCTCCAAGCTAATCGGTTGGTAGCACTGATTGACACAATTAACAGGAGGTAACTTCCAGATGCCAATCTGGCCTTCCAGATGCTAAGTCACATACTTTTTCCTCAGGGTGGAGCTACACTGGTTCCCACAATGTTTTCTCAGCAGGGGTAGCACTCCAATTCTCACAGAGATTAAATCACTCATCAAATGTTAAACAGAAAAGACTTATCTTTTAATCAGTACAGATGCAGAATTTAAAATTACATCGTATAAAAATAGTTTTAGATCTTAGAAGGTCCTTAGATGCAGACTAGATAAACCCCTTTTTCTACATTTGAGGAACAGGGCCCAAGAGGAGTTCAGCAACTTGCCCAAGGTCTCACAGGTAGAAAATGATGGAGCCAGAATGTGAAGCCACATCCTTTAACTCAAAATCCAGAGACCTCTAACTCCAAATTTCGTGAAGTCATCTCTCTATCCATTATGCTAAGCCTCCACAAGCATTATATATAAAAATAAGAACAAAGGAATACAGGGGCACATATATACAAGCAATCAGTAACCAACCCAATGCAGTAAGTTGAACAACAAAATGTGGATGAAAATCATCCCATCTTTAAATTATGAGATAACTTTTAATCAAGTAGAAAAAACAAAAGCATCAATAGAATGGCATATACACTACATAGCTAACTTTGTATTCCATATGACATGACACATGTTTAATTTCCATAGTGCTAAAATCCCTCTATTCCCCCTCTATCCCAAAACAACAACAAACAAAAATCATTACAAAAACTATTTATCAACAGTGAAATAATGATTTCTCATTTTACGTATATTCTTAACATTTTCTTTATATTCAGTAGGAATCTTTTATTTTTTCTGCAGGGCAATGGGGGTTAAGTGACTTGCCCGGGGTCACACAGCTAGTAAGTGTCAAGTGTCTGAGGCCAGATTTGAACTCAGATACTCCTGAATCCAGGGCCGGTGCTTTATCCACTGTGCCACCTAGCTGCCCCCAGGAATCTTAAAATAGGTATTATACTGATTAAAGAGGCAGCTAGGTTGTGCAATGAATAGAATGCTGGGCTTAGAGTCAGGAAGGTCTGAGTTCAAATCCACCCTCAGACACTAGCTGTGTGATTGTAGTTAAATCACTTAAAACTTCTGTCTGATTCAATTCCCTCAACTGTAAAATGGGGAAAATAATAGTGTCAACCTCATAGGACTGTTGTGGGAATGAAAAAATAATATTTCTCAGGTGCTTAGCCTAATGTCTGGCATATATTAAGTATTTAATAAACATTTTCCCTCCCCCTTTCTTTCTCCTTTCTACTTGAATGGAAACTTGAAGTATAGAAAGGATTTTAGTTACCTGAGCTGGTGGAGAAGCATATTCTACCTAGGATATAAGTGGATCTGAGCAATGATGGGATCAAAAGAAATCCATTCCATTAGGTTGAAATGAAGATGATAAAGGGAATCATGTGAATTGAGGCTAGAAATGAAGATTAAAATGGCATTGGGTAGTGACTTGCTAAGTAGTCTGTGCTTGGTTCAGTATTTCTCAGGGGAATGAATGAAGGTTTTTAAGCACAGAAATGACATTATCAGAATTGTACCTTAGGATCATTAAATACTCTGGCATCATAGTGGACAATGGACTGAAGAGCAAAGAAATTAAAAGCAGGGAGAAGAGTTAAGAGACTATGGCAATACTATAAGAGCATAAAAGATAGTTGTGGACATAGTAGTACAGAGAGTGGATAATAAGATCTTGGGACTGAGAGATAATACAATCCAAAACTCTCATTTTTAAAGATGAGGAACCTGAGAACCTCAAAGGTTAAAAGCCTAATGCCAGGTCACAAGGGTATTAAACAAAAGATGAGAATAAATGTATGCCATTTTATACATAATTCTGGTATATTTTTATTTATTTCATTTAGATGTATGTGAATGACATTCTCTAGGTAGAAGTAATTAAATTTGGAAACCACTTGAATAGAGGAAGTAGAGAAAAAACTGATATTGCAAGTTTGGGCAATCAGGAGGATGGAAGTACTTAAAATAATTAAGGACATTTAAAGAAGGACTACACTTTGAGGAAAAGATAATTTTAGTTTTGAACATGTAGAACTTAAGGTGGTAAGAAGTCATGTAGATGGAGATAGTGGACATAACTGCAGATATGTGGATGTATTCAAAATGGAGATGATAATCAATTCACTTGGATAGAATCAGATATATACAGGAAGATGTGTAGAGAGAGAAGACAAGAAACCAATCAGCAAATGTAGTCAAAAAGGTTGGGTATTCAAACTAAGGGGAAAAATATTCCTGCTCTCAAGGATCTCACTATCTAATGGAGGAGAAAATGTGTGAACAACTTTATATAAACAAGCTATATACAAAATAAATTGAAAATGATCAACAGAAAGAAGAGAATAGGATTAAGAAAGATTGGGAAAGACCACTTATAGATATAGAACTTGAAGGAGTCCAGGGAAGCAAGAAGCAGAGATGAAAAGGGAGATACCAGATGTGCAGGACAATCAGGGAAAAAATACTAACTTTTGAAAGATTGTAGGTTTTGTTTAAGAAAAACAGGGGGATCACTGTCATTAGATCACAGATTATAAAATGTTCATGTGTAAGGGGGGAATATAAAGTATAAAAACATTGGAGGGGTCAGGAAAGGTTAGATTATGATCATTGAACAGCAAAGAGAATTTGACACTTGATCATGTGGGTAATAGAGAGTTACTGGAGTTTGTTAAGTTGGGAAAGTTGGTAAGAGACTAGGTTAGTTTATGCTTTAGGGATATATCCTGGGTAGGTGGAGGTAGAGAACGGACTAAAGAATCCAGTCTTACTTACAGGTAAAACCATTCTTTCCTTCTGTAATCCAAGAATTTTAATATCATATAGCATTTGGTTTCCTTTTTTCAGTATCATAAGCATGTCTTTATTTTCCTAAACCTATTTGCCAAAAACTTTATTCTATCTTTGACCATCACTGTGAATTTGTGTGGTGGTATGATGTGGTATGACATGGCATGACATGGCATGGCATTGAGTGGTGGTGGTGGTGTGTGTGTGTGTGTGTGTATGTGTGTGTGTGTATACAGAGAGAGAAAGGAAGAGAGAGAGGAAGAGCATGATAGAGACAGAGACAGAGATAGAGAGATACAAAATGAGAAGATGTATATAAATTTGAACATCTCAATTTTTAAAAACAAGAAATTACAATTCTGTGAATGATCTAAGAAAGAAAGAATGTTATATCATAGTAATTATAAGCTTAAATAACATTTGAAATTAATTAATCAGATGAGGATATTAAGGAGCAGAAATGTAAATTGGATTATATCAGCATCATATAATTATAATAGAGCCAGGATTAGAATGCATGCCCTTTGACTGAAACCCTTATAATACTATAATATGTCATTTGTGTGACTCTAACAAGAAGCAAATAGACAACAGGCACATCCAAAGGAAACATGTATAAAATTAGACTGTGCATCTGCCATAGAATATAAATAATTTCTACTATTGTCAGCAATTTGAATTCCTTTCTTAATTTGACCCTAAAAAGTAGCAAATTTGTCCTAAGACCACAAATGGCTCCAGCACTTGTTAACCTGCCTTTTAGGGTACTGTAACAAACAAAATAATGAAATCTACTTCATCATTCTTTTCATTTTGGTACAAAATTTGATAAACTTGATAGCTTTTTTAAATAAAAAGTTTCCCACAATATGATTAATACAGCCCTATGAAAACCATTTTTCTTACCTACATCCACTGTTTCCTGTGTTCTTTTGGTTAATACCTAATTCTGAAGCCCTTATGAATCTTCAACCAGGAGGTGCTATGTAAATTTAAAAATTCATGATTATCATTGTTGCTGGTGATAGGTTAAAAAACTGATTCATTCCCTTTGGCTACAAAAAAAAAAGACATACCAACAACAGAAAATATCTGAGGAAATTACATTACAAATGAAAATAATCTGATTTCTCATTTCCAACAGGAATCCACTAACATTACATGATTCCTATTCCAGTAACTAAATGGAGGCAGTACAGGTAATTATAACATAGGAATGATGTAATGATTAATGGGTTGAAAGTTACAGGGGGATATGACTCATCAACAAAGATTCATTGTAAGGAAAGAGCAAAGGATGGATTGAATTAGGGTGCTTATAATTTAATAGATGTCATTTCTGAAGCTCACAAGGCAACTTTACGGTAACAGTTGTTTATAAAGCCATGGGGCAAGGACCCTGATTTCTGACAAACAATAGAAGAGATTTCCTATGTGACAGAGTTCTTACAGAAAATTATTTTAAAAGGTCACCTCTAGACAGGGTATGATTTTACTAGAGTGGAGAAGAAAGAGTAGAGTCTGCTATCAGCCTGGGATTCTATCAGAACTTTTTATTTTTCTGGAAGAGTGCAGTTTGGTTGTGTGTTTGGGTGGAAAATAGAGTGGAAGGAAGAGAAAATGCCTTAGTAGCTCATCCTGAAATGCAGTGGCTACAAGTGTGGCATCATAGGAATTTAAGTTGCTTCTGTTTTGTACGATTGGTTTGACACTGGAAGACAATGAGGTGTGTTACAGTATGAAATGAACGTGATATCCTTAATGATGTCATATCTCCCAAGACAGAACTGATGTATTATAATAGGGCCATTGGGGTATAGATCTAGAGTTGGAAAGGACCTAATAAATCAGATAGGTCCAAGGAGTCATTGTATATTGTTTCCCTGGTTCTACTTACTTTGATTTCCATAAGTTCATATAAGTCTATACAGACTTCTCTGAAATATTCAGATTCATTAATTTTAAGAGCAAAGAAATATTCAGTTACACTCATGTACCACAATTTGTTTAGCCATTCTTCCATTTGATGCTATTCATATCTTAAGGGTCACACAACTCTGTTTGTTCTGAAATGATATGGCCCTTTGTTTTGGAATAATGGGAATAAAATTTCTGTTTCCTCTTTCACAGCATGTCTGAGGTCTGGGTTGGTGTGATCATTGGGCTGGATTCTGCTTGCAGTCTAGTACGGCCCCCTTTAATCTGGAAAATAATCTCAGCCTGTCTTTTTGTGGGTTTTTCCACTCTAGGGCTTCTTTTATTGCTGTTTTTGGGGTAATTGTGTCAGGAGTTCTGTGCATTTAATGTCTTTCTTCCAACATCTTGGCTCTGCCCCCTCCTTTCCCAAAATCTGGTCAGGGCACTTTCCCCTATGTTATGCCAGCCACACAGGTCCCCAACTTTCCAAACCTCATTAGCTCTCAAGTACCCTTTGATCACCAAAAAGCACATTATACTAAATATGTCTATCATATAATATTCTATGTAAACCTGTTTTCTTTGTCAAGGAGAACCTAGCACTTTTACAGTGACTGCATTTTTAAAAGAATTTTTAATAGCTACTTTCTATTGAGGAATATGATATTTCAAAGATAATAATTGTAAGATAAATAACAAAAACAGATGAAATTCATCCTGGTATTATCTAGTTAAAGATAAATGATTCCAGGAAGAAAGTTTATCAGAGTGAATGATTATGGGTATAATGACAACAGACAAACTTTACTCTTCTATACATTTCAAAGTTATAGGTCCCAAAGTAGGATATTCCCATTTGTGTCCCATTTGTGTTTGATAGAAAATGTTCATGATGTTTAATGGAAGAGCTCTGTAATTGTACCTTTCTGACAAAAGAGCGTTGTGATCACCATTTTGCCAAACACTTGAAATGAATAACAATCATTCAAATGAACTCTTCATAGTATTGTAAATGGAATATTTATCCAGTTTCTTTTCTTGAAAGAAATCTAGGGTAAAGAAGAGTCATAAAATTCTTAGGAATATTTTCAATTTCAAAACTCTAATGGTTAACCTTATCAGTTGTTTTTTTTCCACATAAAATGAAAATTCTGAGACAGGTGGAAGAAAAGAATGGAAAACATTCTTTGACAAAAAAGAAATATGTTGCAGGTGGTAAATATTTAAATGACATTATTTTTCATAAGTCCCTTAGAAACATTGCTGATTCTAAAAATATGACAATTTGTCAAAATATCACATTTTTTGAAAAAGACAAATCTGTGTAACTTTTCCTTTACCTTGCATTCATGTGAGAAGGGAATCACATCATAGATGTGTTATTAATAGCAACAATAGTATTTTTTATATTTTTATTCCACTTTATATTTCTCAGGCAATTTCTTGTATATTACATCATTTTATTATTTAAAGTCTAAATGTTGTCCATGGGAGAAAACAATAATCAAATTGATGCATATGATTTTGATCTTCAAATTAAAATAAAGAAGAAATCAATAACACAATTTGTAAAAAGATGATAATAATGTTAATACTACCTATGTAAGAAGGTTTTTGTTAATATTGGGGCAGTAGGTGGTACAATAGATAGAACACAGGCTCTGGGGTCAGGAGGATATGAGTTCAAATCCAGCCTCAGTCACTTGACACTTAATAGCTGTGTGACCCTGGACAAGTCACTGAAACTGATTTCCTCAAATATCCAGAGCCTTCTCTAGTCATCCTGATGTACATATTTTCTTTAAATAATAAAAGTATTTTATTATTTTCCAATTCCTTGTAAAGATGATTTTCAACATTTGTTTTATAAGATTTTTAGTTCTGAATTTTTCTCCCACACTCCCTTCCCTCCCCCTCCCCAAGATAGAAAACAATCTGATAGAGGTTATACATTTATAATCACATTAAACATAATTCTGCATTAGACATGTTTTTTAAAAAAAAAATCAGAACAAAAGGGGGAAACCTAAGAAAAAGGTAGAAACAGTATGGTTCAATCTGCATTCAGAATTCCCAGTTCTTTTTTCTGGGTATGGAGAAAATTTTCCATTATGAGTCCTTTGGAGTTGTCTTAGATCATTATATTGCTGAGAAGAGTTAATTCCATCACAACTGATCATCACACAATGTTTCTGTTACTGTTTAAAATGTGCTCCTGGTTCTGCTCACTTCAGTCAGCATTAATCCACTTAAGTCTTTCCAGGTTTTTCTGAAATCTGCCTGCTCATCATTTCTTACAGCACAATAGTATTCTCTTACATTCATATTCCAAAATTTATTCAGCCATTACATAATTGATGGGCATCCCCTCAATTTACAGTTCTTTGCCACCACAGAAAGAGCTGTTATAAATGGTTTTGTACATGTGTATCCTTTTCCCTTTGTTATGATCTCTTTGGGATATAAAAATAGTATTACTGGGTCAAAGGGTATGCACAGTCCCATAGCCCTTTGGGCATAGTTCCAAATTACTCTCCAGAATGTCTGGATCAGTTCACAACTCCAACAACAATGCATTAGTGTTCTAATTTTCCCACAGCTTCTCCAACATTTATTATTTTCCTTTTTTGTCATATTATCCAATCTTACAGCTGTGAGATAGTAACTCAGGGTAGTTTTAATTTTCATTTCTGTAATCAATATTGATTTAAATAATTTTTCATATGTAATAGATAGCTTTGATTTCTTCATCTGAAAACTGTCTGTTTATATCCTTTGATCATTTCTTAATTGGAAAGTTACTTTCATTCTTTTTTTGCATGGCAATGAGGGTTAAGTGACTTGCCCAAGGTCAGAGCTATCGTAAAGTGTCAAGTATCTGAGGCCAGATTTGAACTCATGTCCTCCTGAATACAGGGCTGGTGCTTTATCCACTGTGCCACCTAGCTGCCCCTACTTTCATTCTTATAAATTTGATTTAATTCCGTACATATTTTAGAAATGAGGCCTTTATCAGAAATCCTGGCTGAAAATAAAAGAAATATGGATTGTTTTCTAGCTTTCTGCTTCCCTTCTAATTTTGGATGCATAGCTTATGTTTGTATGAAACCTTTTCAATTTAATGTAATCAAAATCATCCATTTTGCATTTCATAATATTCTCTATCTCTTGTTTGGTCATAAATTCTTCTCCTCTCCATATATCTAGGAGGTAAACTATTCTTTCCTTTCCTAATTTAGCTATGGTATCACCCTTTATGTCTAAATCATATACCCATTTTTATCTTATTTTAGTATATGGTATAAAATGTTGGTCTATGCCTAGTTTCTGCCATACTGTCTTCCAGTTTCCCAGCAGGCTTTTGTCACATACTGAGTTCTTATCCCAGAAGCTGGATTCCTTGGGTTTATCAAACAGTAGATTAATATAGTAATTTATTAGTGTGTTTCCTATGCCTAACCTATTCCATTGGTCAACCATTCTATTTCTTAGCGATTACTGAATCTGATGCTATTGGACCCAGATGAGTCTGGAGGAGAGAGTGAAGCTGGTGACTTTGTACAGCCTTTCTTGAAAGTCATGACATCATCCCTGATATCATGATCCCCTTTGACAACAAAGGACAAACAATAATAATAATTGTGAGGATCAAATAGAGAAAATGCACATTTGTCATCATAAAATCACTCTAAATAGCTTAATTAGTATTATTATTTGTAATGCATTTTAAATAAAGAAAATCATCACTGACCCACCAATAATAAAAGCTCTAAAGAGATCATATAAATTCTTCTGAAGGTAAAAACAAATCAAAACAAAAATGTGGACTAAAAAATCATAAACCATTTAGAGGGAAGGACAAGGGGGAATGATTATTTTATTCTAGCTAAACAAATTATTTCATGAAGAACTTAGCTTGCTGAAAAACTCTGTTTTCACATATTTAACTCTTTTAAAAATGTCATATTCTCTTTGCTATTTTGAATGCTTCATAAATGAAGAGAACATAGTCATTGTTTTTCAAGTTCTGTATTGGTGAGAGACTTTGAGTGGAGATCATATGGAATTATGCCTTTCAAATGAAGAGAAAACAATTGAGTTTGAGTGGCACATACAATTCACTTTTCTGTTATCTTTTTATATATCATGCTTTAGTTATAGAATTGTTATGAATAATTTCTTTATTAGTACATTTTTGTGAATGCTGTGACTCACTTCATCATTCTAATTGCTACTAATATTTTAATTTCTATTTTTTAGAAGTAAGAAAGTGATGAACCAAGATCCTTTCATGGGATTGTATTAATTTATTACTAATTACATATTGAAACCACTGGTACAATCTTCATTTTAGATTTATTTCCCCTGTGGAAACAAAACAAAACAAAACCCAAAACAAACATTTATTAGTGTAGCCATTACATGTTACTATGGATGACAAAGTTGACTGGCTCACTCTTTACTGATCCTGCCTCTTTTTCTGAAAAGCTATGAAGCTGAATCCTCCAGGCCATGCCTATTTCCTCCCACAGAGGGCTTTCTTTTAAACTCTGTAGGCAAGCACACAGTCAATACAAAACACTTTAAACTCTTTGGATGCAATAATAAATGATACATGAAGATAATACAAATTCAGCACAAAGGAACATCTTATAAGCCTACCAAAGAAATGAATTATAAATAAGCACTGAATAGAACCAATCATGGATTTAAGAGGGGGAGGAAGTAGAGAAAGAAAACTTCTCAAACATTCTCACAGTACTTAGAGAGGGATGATCACTTTCAGCATAGGCTAAAAGCATGCAAATGCCAACTTCTATACTTAGTCCAGATCACCATAACATTCTCCATAACATTCTTGTGGCTTTCCTGCCTCCTGCTCTATAGCCATGTTATCTGGTATCTGTGATGATTTTTCAGTCTTCCTAAGGTGGTGATCTACAAATTTCAAGATGTTTAGTTATGTCTCATACTCTAAACACTTGCATGTATAGCATGAGCCCTGGTTGTATTCATTATAGTCTTTTGTTAGCATCTTAGAGTTGATAGTATTCTTTGAATTGTAACTACTTCATACCTCATACTTTTGCTGTTAAATGTTGTCACACTTAAGAGAGTGCTGGATCTACATTCAGAAAGTCCTGAGATCAAATTTGACCTCAGACACTACCTGTGTGTCTCATGGCAAATCATTTAACCTCTGTTTCCTCAATTCCCTCATTACAGAAAATGGAGATAATAACACCTGCTTCTCAGTGGTATTGTGAAGATTAGTTGAGATAATATCTGTAAAGTGATTAACACACTATTTGGGAAATATAATGATTTTAGTTTTGGATACCTTGAATTTAAGATTCATACTCAACCTCCAGTGTGAGACGTTAGAAAGGCAAATTGAGAAGTGAGATTAGAGTTCAGCAAAGAGGTTAGGGCTTGATAAATAATCATTAGCTAGAGATAGTAATTAAATCTGTGGGAGGTAGAATCACCAAATAGTTTAGAGGGAGATATGGGACACTTAAAATTTGTGGGCATAACATGGATAATGATGCAGCAAAGGCCATTAAGAAGATGTGGTGTAATAGGTGAGAAAACAGAAAGATCCAGTGGTGTACTAAAAACATAAAGAGAAGAAAATATTTAGAAGAAGAGGGTGATCCATAGTATAAATGGCTGAAGAGAGGTCAAGGGGAATGTGGATTGAGAAAAAAGTCATTGAATTTGTCAATTAGGTGATTATTGGCAACTTCTGTGAGAGATACCTTGATGGAATGATAAAGTCAGAAGTTGAATTGTGGAGGATTAAGAAAAGAGTGAGAAAAGAAGTGGAAGAAACTATTATGGACGATCTTCTCAATTAGTTTAGCCCCAAATAACAAAGGAGATATAGTTAATGAGGATGGAAAATCAAGTGAGGGTTGTTTGAGGATGGAAGGGGATGGGATCATTTGTAAGGAGTAGGGAAGGAGAAAGGAGACAAGGAGAAAATGAAGTTAAGTGATAGAATGGGAAAAACAAAGGGGGTAATCTGTTGGAGAAAATATAATAGGATTGGACCACTTGGGAAGGTAGATGTTTAGCTTCATGAAAAGTAGGGCTACATTAAAAATATTTTAATTATTTTTCCAATTACATGTAAAGATATTTATTGAGTTCCATATTCCACCCCCCTCCGTTCACTCCTCCCTCATGAGGACAGCAAGCAATTTGACATAGGTTATACATTACAATCATGTTAATCATTTTTCCACATTATTCATATTGTAATAGAATAATTGGAACAAAAAGAAAAAATGCAAGAATGAATAAACAACAATAACAACATAAAAGCAACAGCAAAAGTGGAAATAGTATGCTTCAATCTGCATTCAGACTCCATAGTTCTTTTTCTGATTGTGGGGAGCATTTTTAACCATAAGTCTTTTGGAACTGTCTTGGATCATTGCATTGCTGAGAAGAGTTAAGTCTATCACAGTGGATCATCACACAATGTTGTTGATACTGTGGACAATGTTCTCTTGGTTCTGCTCATTTCACTTAGCATCAATCCATGTAAGTCTTTCCAGGTTTTTCTGAAATCCATTTATCATTTCTTACTGCACAATAGTATTCCATTACATTCATAAACCACCGTTTGTTTAAGCATTCCCCAATTGATGGGCATCCCCTCAATTTCCAATTCTTTGCCAGCACAGAAAGAGCAGCTATAAATATTTTTGTACATGTAGGTCCCTTACTTTTTTTTTTAATGATCTCTTTTTGATACAGACCTAGTAGCAGTATTTCTGGGTCCAAGTGTCACAGTTTTTTAACCTTTTGACCATGATTCCAAATTGCTCTCCAGACACCAGGCATGCATTAGTGTTCTAATTTTCACACACCTCCAACATTTATCATTCCTCTCCTTTTTTGCTACATTAGCCAATTGGATTGGTGTGAAGTGGTACCTCAGAGTAGTTTTAATTTACATTTCTCTAATCAGAAGTGATTGCAAACATTTTTTAATATGACAATAAATAGCTTTGATTTCTTTGTCTGAAAACTGCCTGTTCATATCCTTTGACCATTTCTCAATTAGGGAATGACTTGTATCTTTATATATTTGATTCCATATTTTAGAAGTGCGGCCTTTATTTGAAATACTGGATGTAAAAATTATTTCCCAGCTTTCTACTTTCCTTCTAATCTTGTTTGCATTAATTTTGTTTGTGCAAAAACTTTTCAATGTAATGTAGTCAAAATGATCACTCTGCTTTTCATAATGGCCTCCATCTCATCTTTTGTCATAAATTGTTACCCTCTCCATAGATCTGAGAAGTAAATTATCCCTTCCTTTTCTAATTTGCATATGATATCTCCCTTTATGTCTAGATCTTATACCCATTTTGACTTTACTTTGATGTATGGTATAAGATGTTGGTCTATGCCTAGTTTCTGCCATACTAATTTCCAGTTCTTCCACCAGCTTTTGTCAAATAGTGATTTCTTATTCCAGAAGCTGGAGTCTTTGGGTTAATCAAACAGGAGTTTGTGATATTCATTTACTGTTGTGTTTTGTGCCTAACCTATTCCATTGATCCACCACTCTATTTCTTAGTACAAAATAGTTTTGATGATTGTTGCTTTATAATATAGTTTTAGATCTGGTATTGTTGGCCACCTGCTTTTGCATTTTTCCTCATTAATTCCCTTGATATTCTTGAACTTTTGTTCTTCCACATGAATTTTGTTATTATTTTTTTCTATCTCTATGAAATATTTTTTGGGTGAGGCAATTGGAGTGAAGTGACTTGCCTGGGGTCACATGGCTAGTAAATGTCAAGTGTCTGAGGTCGGATTTGAACTCAGGTCCTCCTGAATCCAGGGCTTGTGTATACCCACTGTGCCACCTAATTGTCCCTTAAAATAAGCTTTGGTAGTTTGATTGATAAAGCATTAACTAAGTAAATTAATTTAGGTAGAATTTGTATTTTCTTATATTTGCGATTTATATTTTTCATTTATTTACATCTGATTTTATTTGTGTGAAAAATGTTTTGCAATTGTGTTCATGTATTTCCAGGATTTGTCTTGGCATGTAGACTCCCAGGTATTTTAAATTGTCTACAGTTATTTTAAATGGAAATTTGCTTTCTATCTCTTGATCCTGGACTTTGTTGGTCATATAAACAAGCAAACAAACAAACAAATAAATGAATATCTGTATGTATGTATGTATATATATGTGTATGTATGTATGTGTATATATATATACACATATAAATGCTGATGATTTATGTCGGTTTATTTTATATCCTGCAACTTTGCTGAAGTTATTGTTTTAAAGGTTTTTTAGTTGTTGTTGTTGTTGTTTTTTGCTTTTCAAACAAACATTTATTTTATCACTTCACTATACATTAGTTCATATGAGTCTTTCCAGGTTTTTCTAGAATCATGCTGCTTGTCATTTCTTATAGCACAAGATCATTCCACCACAATCATACACCACAGCCTCTTCAGTTATTCCTCAATTGATGGACATTCACTTGATTCCCAATTCTTAGCCACCACAAAGAGTTGCTACAAATATTTTTTATACAATTTCCCCCTTTCCTCTTTTTCAGAATTACTGTTGTTAACTGTTTCCATCCTATTCCCTTCCCCATGATATTTACTCTATTATCTATCTTGTTTCACCCTATCCATCTTCCAAAGGGATTTGCTTCTGACTGTCCCCTCCCCCAATCTGCCCTCCCTTCTTTTACCCCTCCCTCTTTATCCCCTTCCCCTACTATTTTCCTGCAGGGTTAGATAGATTACTCCATCCAATTGGCTGTGTGTGTTAATCCCACCTTGAGGAAACTATGATGAGATTAAGGTCTTTGAGCCTATTTTGATGAATGTAAAGTTCATTTACTGCCCTTCTCCTCCCCCATCTCTCCCCCCCCCACTCCATAAGCCCTTTCCTGTTTCTTTCATGTGGTATTTCACCCATGCTACCTCTGCCCTTCCCCCTCCCCCAGTACATTCCTCTCATACCTCAATTTTACATTAAAGATGTCATCATGGTGCAGCTAGGTGACACAGAGGACAAAGCACCCACCCTGGACCCAGGAGGATACCAGCCATAATCTGGCCTTAGACACAAGACACTCAACCACTGCATGACCCCAGGCATGTCACCTAATTCCAACTTTTTATGATTCTCCAGGGTCTTGTATTTGAAAGTCAAATTTTCCATTCAATTCAGGTCTTTTCATTATGGATACCTGGAAGTCCTCTTTTTCATTTAAGTCACATTTTTTCCTCTGAAAGATTGTACTCAGTTTTGCTGAGGTGATTCTTGGTTGTAATCTCAATTCCTTTGCCCTCTGGAATATCATATTCCATGCACTCTGATCCTTTAATGTAGAAGCTACTAGATTTTGTGCTATCCTGACTGTGGCTCCACAGTACTTGAATTGTTTCTTTTTCACAGCTTGCAATATTTTGTCCTAGATCTGAGAGCTCTGGAATTTAGATATAATTTTCCTGGGTATTTTCCTTTTGGGATCTCTTTTAGGAGGTGATAAATGGATTATTTTAATTTCAATTTTTTTTGGTGGGGCAATAAACTTTGAGTGACTTGCCCAGGGTGACACAGCTAGAAAGTGTCAAGTGTCTGAAGTAGGATTTGAACTTGGGTCCTCTGGAATCCAGGACTGGTGCTTTCTCCAATGTGCCACATAGCTGCCCCTTTTCAATTTTTATTTTACCTTCTGCTTCTAGGATATCAGGGCAATTTTCCCTGAAAATTTCTTGACGATGATGTCTAAGGTCTTTCCTTGATCATGGTTTTCAGGTTGACCAATAATTTTCATATTATCTCTCTTGAATCAATTTTCAAGGTCAGTAGTTTTTTCCAAGAAGATATTATTTCACATTGCCTATATTTTTTTTATTCCTTTGGGTTTGCTTTATTGTGTCTTGATTTCTCATAAAGTCACTAGTTTCCATTTGTTCAATCCTAATTCCTAGGCAATTATTTTCATCAGGGAGCATTTGTGTCTTCTTTTCCATTTGATTTTTCAAGTTGTTGACTTTTTTTCCTGTCTTTCCTGTATCACCTTCATTTCTCTTTCCATTTTTTCCTCTACCTCTAAAACTTTATCTTCAAATTCCTACTTGAATGCCTCTATGGCCTGAGACCAATTCATATTTTTCTTGGAAACATTAGATAAAGGCACTCTGACATTGCCATCCTCCTCTGAGGGTGCACCTCAATCTTCCTTGTCACTAAAGAAACTTTATATGGTCCTCACCTTTCTCTGTCTGCTCAACTTACTTTTCTTTTACTTGACTTTTAGCTCTTAAAATGGGGCACTGTTTCCAAGCTGCACTGGCCCAAGCTTCAGGGGGCCCCAGGTGGTATGATTTAAGGAGGAGCAGGTTCTTCACTCTCCTGGCCTGTTCCCTAGTCTGTAGATAATCCCAGGCCAACTGGTTTATTAAGCAGACAACAAAACTTTGTGTACTACTGTTGTCAGCTCTGACAAGCCTGTGCCCTTCCCCCACCTGGTCTGCTGCTACTTAAGCCTACCTCCTGGTTCACAGCAGGTGTGAAAAACCCAAGTTTTGTGTCAGCAGCAGCAGAGACTCCTATAGTCTCCCCCCTGCCAAGGGCTCAGCCCTCTTACCAGCCTGTGAGCTTAGTTCCAGGTGACATTGGTGCTGCAGCTCATTTCAGAGGCTCTGGAGGTCTCTTTTTCTGGTGAGGCCTTCCTGGGGCTCACTCTGTGTCAGCATGACTGTGGGGTTGGGTTCCCCTCTTGTCTCATCACAACAGCTCACTCCTTCTAATCTTACAAGATGTTCTTGTTTGGAAAATTATCTCAGCACATTCTTCTGTAGGTTTTGCTGCTCCAGAAATTGTCCTATGGCATTATTTGGAGGTTTTTTGATGCAATCATGTCATGAGTTCAAGTTTAAGTTATTTTTAGTTGATTACATAGGATTCTCTAAGTATGCTATCACATCATCTGCAAAGAGTGATAGTTTTGTTTCTTCCTTGCCTATTATAATTCCTTAAATTTCTTTTTCTTCTTTTATTGCTCAGGCTGACATATCTAATTCAATATTAAATAATAGTGGTGATAATGGGCATTCTTGTTTCACCCCTGATCTTATTGGGAATGCCTCTAACTTGTCCTCATTGAATATAATGCTTGCTGATGTTTTAAGACAGGTAGTGTTTATCATTTTAAAGAAAGTTCTATTTATTCCTATGAACTCTAGTGTTTTTAGTAGGAATGGGTACTGTATTTTGTCAAAAGCTTTCTTTTCATCTATTGAGATAATCATATAATTTTGTTAGTTTTATAATCGAAGTGGTTAACTGTGTTGATAGTTTTCTTAATATTGAACTGGTCTTGCATTACTGGAATAAATCCTACCTGGTCACAGTGTTTTATCCTGGTGATAAATTGCTGTCATTTCTTTTAATATTCCATTAATAATTTCTGCATCAATATTCATTAGGGAAATTGGTCTATAATTTTCTTTCTCAGTTTTTGTTCTTTCTGGTTTAGGTATCAGCACCATATTTATTTAAAAAAAGGAATTTGGTAGGATTCCTTAATTTATTTTTACAAATATTTTTTAATAGTATTAGAATTAGTTGTTATTTAGATGCTATTTAGAATTCAATTGTAAATCCATTTGACCCTGGAGATATTTTTTCCTAGGGAGTTCATTGATGGCTTCTTCAATTTCTTTTTCTAAAATGGGCTTATTTAAGCGTTTTATTTTTTCCTCTGTTAATTTGGGCAATTCATATTTTTATAAATATTCATCCATTTAATTTAGATTGTCAAATTTATTAGCATATATTTGGACAAACTAGATCATAATTATTGCTATAATTTGCTCTTCATTGGTGGTGAGTTCACCCCTTCATTTTTTATACTGGTAATTTAGTTTTCTGCTTTCTTTTTTAAAATCAAATTAACAAAAGTTCTATCTATTTTGTTGTTTTTTCATAAACCAGCTCTTAGCTTTACTTATTAATAAAATAGTTTTCTTACTTTCAATTTTATTAATATCTCCTTTCATTTTCAGAATTTCCAATTTGGTATTTAATTGGGGATTTGTAATTTTTTCCTTTTCTAGCTTTTTTTTGTTGCATGCCCAATTCATTGGTCTCCTCTTTCTGTATTTTATTCATGTTGGCATTTAGAGATATAAAACTTCCCCTAACATCTGTTTTGCCCGAATCCCATAAGTTTTTATATTTTGTCTAATTATTGTCATTCTCTTGGATGAAGTTAATGATTATTTCTATGATTTCTTGTTTGATGCACTCATTCTTTAGGATGAGATTATTTTTGTCACCAATTAATTTTTTCTATCTTTCCATGGCACTTTAGTGCACATAATTTTTATTGATTCAAAATGAATGCATTTACTATTTTTCCTTTCTGCATTTGATTGTGAGATGTTTCTGAAGAGTAGGGCTACTTTTTCATTTGTGATGGGGGTGGAGGAGGTTGTGTCAGAAGGCATCTGAATTAAATGAAATGAGAAGAGAGAAGAAGAATGAGCTTGTGGCACATGACTTTAATTTTATTTGTAAAATATGAGGCAAAGTTCTCAACTGTGAAGGGGGTCATAAAAGATTTGAATAGGGATGAAAAGCTCTGGAAGGGCCACCGTGCAAAGTAAGATAGTGAGTTAATAAGGGAGGTGTATAAGGATTGTTTAAGAGAAGGGAGGTACAATTTGTGTTTGTGAAACATATATTTGTAGTGGACTGAGTTAGAATTATGATATGACTTTTTTTCTACTTTCATTAAATAGCACATGAATGGAAGCAGAAACAGGAATGGTGGGGTGATCCAAGTGTGAGTCTTGGCAGAGAGCAATGGAGGACTAAAGACTGAAGAGAAGAGGATAGTGTAGATTGGAACTGGTTCACCAAGGGGTCCACAGGGGAAAAAAGAGAATGGCTAGTACAGATGTAATAGTCTGGGAGAGAACTGAGAAGTTGAAGAATTAGAAATTACAGTGTGGATAAAGAATAGGTTTGGTAAGGGAAAATAATGGAAGAGATTGAAACCTAATGGATTGTGTTCAGGTAAAAGGAATTTAAGAATTCTTTAACTTGAAAGTGGTACCTTGGTGAATGTTGTCAAGATCAGGATGATAACCATCTTTGTGTGTGGCTGAAGTTGGGTGGAAGAATACGTCATAAGAAGAGATTAGGTTGAGGAATTGAATGACTAGGATGTCAGAGGGAGAGTCAATAGAAATATTATCATCTTCTAGTATGAGGAAAAGAGCGGGGAAGGAGAGTTAAATGTGGGTGAGGTATGATCATTTGAAGAAGGAAGGTTAACGACCTGGAGGTTTATAGACAAAAGCTACAATGATTTTTACTGGGGGAAAGAAATGAATTGTATGGTCCTTAAAAGAGAAAAGGTTACTGAGAGATGGAAGAAGGGTGAGGAATTGGAAGTGGCAAATGGGAAATAGGGAGTATTCCAATTCCCCTGCCTTGCCTACTAAACCCATTGGAATAAGTAAAGCTATAGTCGGTAATGGAAAGATTGGGCAGAAAGGTTATATTATCAGGGAATAGTAATCTCAGTGTAAACTAGGAAATGGAAATTGTGGAAGAGGAAAATTTTAAAAATTAAGACCCTTTTTCCTATGAAACAGGCATTACAGAAGGAACAGAGAAAGGTAGATAGTAATTTGTTGGGACTTTTAAATGAGAAGTTAAGAGGGATGGGTATAAGGAATCAGTTGGTGGAGAATAGACAATGGGGTTTAGGTTCAGCTAGGTGGCACAGTGGATAAGGCACCAGCCCTGGATTCATGAGGACCTGAGTTCAAATCCAGCCTCAGATACTTGACACTGACTAGCTGTGTGACCCTGGGCAAGTCACTTAACTCACATTGCCCTGCAAAAAAAAAATGGGTTTGGATGATTGCCTACAGGGAGTCAGAATTACTGAGATATGAGGAGTATTATTGGGAATGAGTATATTAATCATTGAGTAGAAGATATCACTCCTTATCTCAGAGGAGACTGGAGATCAGCTGTAGTGTATCATGAGATGGAATGTTCATGGCCATATGGGAGGCCCTATTATACATTTTCTCACCTCCTTTCCCCCTAAAAAGCTGAAGTTGAGCAGTGAATGACACATGAAAAGTAAGCCAAATCTATTATCCCCTTGTTGCCTTCCCTCATGGGATACACAATGCAAGAAAAGGCAAATGGGGTCAGATGGAAGATCCTCTTTACTTCTCACCTAAGGCAGGGTTGATTGTGGTTGGAAAAAGTATCTATAGATTCCTAAGCCAGGACCAAGGATCTTTAGGACTACAGTTATATTGATTGTAAGAGAATGCATCTGAGTTCAATGAAAGTTTTGTATAGAAGGGAATAATACAACCTGAAGTAGAAATTGCAGTGACAGGTCTGTCAAAGTATGATTTCAGATTGGGGTGGCAGCTAGTCATGAGTCAGTATACAAATATTCATTAAATATTTACCATGTGTCAGATACTGTGCTAAACATTGGAAATAAAAAATGAGACAACATTCTTGCCCTCAAATAACTGTACATATATGATCTATGCAGTGCAAAGGGAAAGTAATCTCACATGGAAGAAACTAACACTATAAAGGCTGTGAGGAAGTTGCCTGGGAAGGATCTTCCACCAAAGCATTGTATATAACCTGATAACACTGGAAGAAGGGTAGTTCTGAATTTTTTTCATTGTTCCTATTTTTGTAAGGAGGCCTCTAATTTGTTGGTTATCAGAAGCAATTTAAAAATAATAATAATTTTACCCCAAGAGCCTTTTATAAACATTTTCTTTGGTATTTCAATGAATTTTGACTTCCCTATTCACATATTTGCCTCATTTTAAGTATTTAAAAGTATTATAAGATTAGATTAAAATAGTGGGACTTTGGGGGCAGCTAGGTGGCACAGGAGATAAAGCACCGGCCCTGGCTTCCGGACGATCTGAGTCCAAATATGACCTCAGGCACTTGACACTTACTAGCTGTGGAACCCTGGGCAAGTAACTTAATCCTAATTGCCTCACGGAAAATTAAAAAAATTAAAAATAAAATAAAATAGTAGGACTTAATTCACAATACAAATAAAAATGCAAATTGATTTAAGCTTATTCAATTAATTCTATCTTATTTTAAAAGAATAATCAGACATTTTGAATCAGCTAGCAAATAACAATTGCAAGAAATACCAATATTAGATTAATTTCACAAGTTTTATTGCCTTAGTCAAAATTCACAAGTAGCAATTGAGCTGAAGCAAGTGAGCACAGGCATTTTAAGTAAGTGAACTTTCAGAGAAATTTCCACCAGCAAATCCAATTATCAGACATTCCATCACTCCAATTATTTTCTTTTCCTCACATGAGTGACCAAAAGAGAAGATACTCTAAATACTAATTTATGGCATTTTTAAATTAGAGTAATCTGATTTATACATTTATTTTTTACTAAGAAAACTAATCTATGGTAAAAGGTTTTTAATTTGTGAAGTAGTTTCTTACTTTTTTAGTTCAGAATATGGTATTGTATAGCTAGCTCCTGGAATGTAGAAACTATGAAAAGATGTTTTTTAATCAAGAAGTTCTCAATTGTTATTATTTTAGGTTCAATAATAGGGACATTTTCCCCAAAGTTATATTTTTACTGCTAACTAATCATCTGATGATTTCAAAAGCAATATATCTATTTCTAACAATTTTTGAACAGAGAAGATGCTAACAGTTAAGATCACATCTATGAATCTATGTACCTATTAAAGCATCACTGATAATACTGAGCCTATTGTTTTCTAAGGCTTTACTCACTAATTTTTACATAAATGATTTCATTACCTTTAAAAAAAGACTATAATAACTCTTCTGTAATTGGGCTTTATGTAAAGCTCTTTCAAAAAATCAAAGAAATGCCTGTAAATCGAAAAGGGGTAATAAATTTTAAATGAATCCATTTTCTAATCACCAGGCCTTTAATGTATAGCTGAAAAATTCCAGTTTATTTAATGCATTTATTTCCAGTTTGGCTTCTTTATTTTTGAACATTCTTTTATTTCTTCTTTTCCCTTTTGATAATTTTCATCTTCTCATTTTTCTGTCATCCTTTTTTCTAGCACACAGAGAAGAATAAATGTGTATAAAAGCCCATAATGGTTCATTTACTCAGGTAGAAGGTCTATAATAAAAACATGCATGTATATAAATATGTGTGAATATATGGATACATTATATACATTCATATATACAAATGAATACAAGGTAATGGGGGTTGCCCTAACATCCTGGGGTAAACTGGAAAGGTTTCATTTACAAGGTGATGCTTCAGTTCATCATTGAAAGAGGTGAAGCATCAACATTTTGACTATAAAAACTAATCAGTAACCAATCCACAATCTGTGCAACTGGATATAATACTGTAGAAAATTTATAGGAAAAGAACAGTGATGATGACAAAATCCATAAAGGAGGAATCCTTCCCAGGAAATACAATTTTAAAAACACTCAGAAATCTATTTTCAAGATATTTCTTGGGGCAGCTAGGTGGCACAGTGGATAAAGCACCGGCCCTGGATTCTGGAGGACTTAAGTTCAAATCTGACTTTGGACACTTGACACTTACTGTGTGACCCTGGGCAAGTCACTTAACCCTCATTGCCCTGCAAAAAAAATAAAAGATATTTCTAAAGACAGTAATTTCTGATAGAATAGCAAATTTAGAGGCCATACTATTAACAAATAAATAGACCTAGAGATCATATTGAGCATGTTCATATGAAGACTTTTTCATCTCTATAAAATCTTTGTTTAGATGATCTATGCACAGGATAGTTTACCCTTGGATGAAAATATAAGAATCAGTGTAAGCTAAGATGTCGTGGTACAGATTTGGACTTAGAATGAAATGAGACATGTAAAGGCCATCTGACAGTTAAGAAAAGGAAGTTTACTTACCCAGAAAGCATATTCAGCAATGATATGGCATTGAATCCAATGAATATAACTTCCTTTTCTCTGTGTTGGCCATCCTGTTTTGCTATAGAGAACTCATTATTCCTTATATCCCGGCCTTTTTTACTTAGGCCATCACAAAGCTACAACAAGGACCCAAACCGTATTTTATTGGGTCAATTATATGGACAGTATTTTTAATGCCTATTAAGGAAAAATTACACAACTTACATAGTAAGGATCATATTGCTCCAATCATAGAAGATAATATGTATGCATATATACACATTTTCCCCCAGAGATTACCTTAATAGGTAACAAACTTGACTAAATCATCCTGTACTGTAGACAACATAATATCTTATTATACCCATTTTTGTAGATCACAAAAACTCATTTTAATAAATAGAAGAGGATATAGCCTATATTTCTTCTAAAACAAGATATCTCCCTATATCTGTATTAAAATAATAAAAGATTCCATGACAATTGTGACCACAGCAATAACGATACAATGATTTTTTGAATTAATATCAAGCCAAATATAAAAATGAATCAATTAAAGACATATATATTATTTTTCCATCATGTACTATAATAGAGAAAAGTACCATAATAGTTATTGACTCTTGTGGATACAAGTTAAAATTTCCCATGACAGATTTTTTAACTGAAAAGCATAGATAGTCCATTGAGCCTACTATGTACCAAAAATTGTTATTTTTTCAATAAACCTATAATTTCTTTTGTTATGCATTAGTCATGTTGTGAAAAAAGAATCAGAACAAAAGGGAAAAAAACTGAAAAAAAGTGTAAACAATATGGTTTAATCTGCATCCAGGTTCTATAATTCTGTTTTTGTGGATTTGCAGAGAATTTTCCATCATGAGTCAGTCCCTTGGAATTATCTTGGACCATTGTATTGCTGAGAAGTGTTAAGTCTATCAGAGTTGATCTTCACACAATGTTGTTGATACTGTGTACAATGTTCTCCTGGTTCTGTTCATTTTTTCTACAGGTTTTTTCTGACATCCATCTGGTCATTGTTTCTTGCAGCACATTATATTCCATTACATTGATATACCACAACTTGTTTAGACATTTCCAGTTGATGGGTATCCCCTCAATTTCCATTTCTTTGCCACCACAAAAGGATCAGCTATAAATATTTTTGTGCATGTGGGTCCTTTTCCATTTTCCTTTATTTTTTTTTTGGATGAAGACCTATGGGTGGTATTGCTGGATCAAAGGATATGCACAGTTTTATAGCCCTTTGGGCATAGTTCCAAATTGCTCTCCCTCCACAAAGGTTGAATCAGTTCACAGCTCCACCAACAATGCATTAGTGTTCCAATTTATCCACAGCTTCTCCAACCTTTATTATTTTCATTTTTTGTCATATTAGCCAATCTTAGAGCTGTGAGGTGGTACCTCAGAGTAGTTTTAATTTGCATTTCTCTAATCAGAAGTGATTTACATCATTTTTTTCATATGGCAACAGCTTTGGGTTCTTTATCTGAAAACTGCCTATTCATATCCTTTGAACATTTCTTAATTGGAGAATGACTTGCATTCTTATAAATTTCTTTTTGTTCCCTATATATTTTAGAAAGGAGGCCTTTGCAGGCTGTAAAAATTTTTTCTAGCTTTCTGCTTCTCTTCTAATTTTGGATGCATTGCTATTGTTTGTACAAAAACTTTTCAATTTAATATAATCAAAATCATGCATTTTGCATTTCATATTATTCTCTATCTCATTTGGTCATAAATTCTTCTCCTCTCCATAGGTCTGATAGGTAATCTATTCCTTTATTTCCTAATTTACTTATGGTATCACTCTTTATGTCTAAATCATTTACTCATTTTGAACTTATTTTGGTACTTGGCATAAGATGTTGATCTATGCCTAGTTTTTGCCATACTATCTTTCAGTTTTTTTCCCAGATAAATCTATAATTTCATTGGTAAAGGAAAATAATAGTGGAAAAACACATCTTTACCATTGTAGAATGATAAATAATAATTTATAATCTTCAGTAGTTTCATAAGGAGCTGAAAGATATGTAACATGCCTGGGGTGGCATAAACATTGTGTCAGAGGTATGATTGTAGCTAGCTTTTCCTTATTCTGAGGCTGACTTTCAATTCACTATACTCTACTTTAGACACTATTCACTGTTCCCTATACTTTCTCATGTTCAATCATTTTTTTTTCAAACATGTCAAACTCTGTGACCCACTGGGAATTTTCTTGGCAAAGATACTGGATTTGTTTACTATCTCCTTCTCCAGCTCATTTTGCATTTGAGGAACTGAGACAAACCAGGTGAAGTCACTTTCCCAGGTTCACACATCTAGTAAATGTTTGATGTTAGATTTGAACTTTTTGACTCCAGGCCCAACACTCTATCCACTAAGCCCCATACATTCTCATACTATTGTTATTTTTAAAGATGTTAGTGGTAAGGAGGTATTGTGTCTTTAAATTTTAATAGAAAGAGGGAAATGATAAAAATGCTTTTACATGGACACAGAAAAAATTTCACTGCTGAATAACCAAAACTTTTATACATATGATAAAAATCCAGCAGAAAACTAATATAGGTACTGGAAAAAAGCAGAGATATCAAAACTGGTTTTCTTATCATTTTTTTCTTATGTTTACTTATGCTGTAATAAATGATATCGGGTATTTATTAACACCAACTCCTTTTAAATATATTGTATAAAACAAACAAACTTTGAGCTAAAGTAAGCACAAAAACCCTGTTGAAAATTGTCCATTAAAATTGCAATAATTCTGTTCCATGGTATTTTGGGATTGGAAAATATATGCAAGTTATACAATTTTACATCATGACCTAATCTCCTTAAAGAAGTCCCTCAAAAGTATACTCATGGGGGCAGCTATGTGGTGCAATGGATAGAGCACCAGCCCTGGAGTTAGGAGTACCTGAGTTCAAATCTAGCCTCAGACACTTAACACTTACTAGCTGTGTGAACCTGGTAACCCCAACCGCCTCACTTAAAAAAAAAAAAGGATACTCACAAAGAGGGCAGGAACTAGTCATTATTTCTCTATCACATCAATGACTAGCACCATAGTCATCTCTTAGTGAATATGTTGTTGGAATGACTAAAGCAGCATTACAATTAAGCCACCAAGCATAAATGGGGCTATATAAAAATCTTTCTAAAGGTTATACTTAATTACAGAAATGTAGATGGATAGATTTCACTATTTGTTTATTTAACTCATGAAGGACCATGAAATAAGAATCAGGGAAAAATGTAATACCAACTAAACTCTTCTCATTCTGTTCCTTACAATATGAACCTACTTGTTCTGCTCATGAAGTGGTATAGTTGCTCTTGCAATCTAGGGGATCTCTAAGAAGGAGCCTTCTTCCTCTTTGGAGATCTTTTCCTTTTGCATTTGACACTGAGAAAAGTAATCAACTGTGAAATTGCTGCTGAAATGGCCAGAATGTAAACTTGCTTCTGTATTTCACAAACTTCTCAGTCTATTGTTGCCATGTTGAAACCCAGTTGTCTGGAAGGAGACAGTTTTACTGGTTAGAGCCACAAATGAAACTTATGTAAGCCATTGTGCTATGATGAAACACAGATATAATTCAACAGGGGGCAGCTAGGTGGTGCAGTGGATAGAGCACCGGCCCTGGATTCAGGAGAACCTGAGTTCAAATCTAGCCTCAGACACTTACCACTTACTAGCTGTGTGACCCTGGGCAAGTAACTTAACTCTCATTGTCCTGCAAATTAAAAAGAAAAGAAAAGAAAAGAAAAGAAAAGAAAAGAAAAGAAAAGAAAAGAAAAGAAAAGAAAAGAAAAGAAAAAGAAATAATTCAATGGTAACAAAATGTTATTCTGAGTATTTAGTCATTTTGCTTTCCGTTCAAATAAAAGGGTTTTTTAAAATTGACAAGCATAGGTGTAATTCTACTACTTAATCATAATTCAATAAATGGTTTAATATACTAGAGCTAGCTCTTCTTCCCTTCTCCCTACTACTTCAAGTTCCCAACAATATTAAGTAATATGAAGTTGCTTAGAGATATAAAATGTACATTAATTGCAAATATGTTAATTGTTGCTAATACAACATCAAGGTAATAAATTTATTCACACAAATATTAGGAAAATCAGAAACTAAGATCAGCATCACAATTTACTTATAATATTCCTTAAGGAATAAACTACAGAACACAGTAGAAAATTACAAGCTATGAGCAATTCATGATTTTTCTATTCACTAAGGTGTCCTTTGGTATAACAGTGACATAGATTAGATTGGAGTCACAAAACCTTTGTTCAGCTTCTAGTTCTGCTATTTACTTTTTAAAATAATTAATTAATTAATTAATTTTTTGGGGTGGGGCAGTGAGGGTTAAGTGACTTGCCCAGGGTCACACAGCTAGTAAGTGTCAAGTGTCTGAGGCTGGATTTGAACTCAAGTCCTCCTGAATCCAGGGACGGTGCTTTATCCACTGTGCCACCTAGCTGCCCTCCATTTACTTATAAAAGTCACACATTTTGTGACATTGAGAAAGCATCTTAAGTACTCTGACCTAAATACCAGGATAATTATATTATCATTATCTATGAAGTGTAAGTATCAAGTAAGATAGTTTGTTTTTAAAATTATATATAAATATATAGATTTTTATAATATAATTATGTATACATAATTATATATACAGTATATAATTTTATGTGAAATTTATACATATATAATTTTATTTTTAAAATTACCTATCTTACTTGATATGTATACTTCACAGATAGTGATATCTATATTTATCTATGAGTTATTTTAAAGTATATGTTCCACATTACTTTTGCCTTGGTTTCCAACCTGAAAATCTTAAACTACCTAACCTATCTCACAGGGTTTTTGTAAGAAAAGATGGATGTAAACCATAAATCAATCTCTCTCTCCTCCCTCCCTCCCTCCCTCTCTCTCTCTCTCTCTCTCTCTCTCTCTCTGTGATACACATATCCATATCTACTTATACATACATATGTGTATGTATTTTTCAAGCTATAATTTGATCGGACATATTGTACATCCTCTTTTCTACCATATTATTTGACAATATTACTTCTAACAGTTATTCCCTTATGTCTTATGGTGATTTTCCCATATAATATTTCTAGATGTGAAAGAGATTCTTTGAATGAACATGTGATTATCTCCAGTCACTAGGGGTTAAGAACTGCTTTTAAGAGTATCCACAATGAGGAGAAATGGAAGAGACTTCGCTCAACAATTTACTGTGAAAACTTCCTCTTCACTTCCCTCTCCCCTTTCCAGCTATTACTTTTTCAGGTTTACTATTTGAATGATTATTAGGCAAGTAAATAAGATTTCTTTGAGCATATACATAAATCAAAAGGAACAGTTTCTCCAAAATTATGGGACTAAATCCAATATTGATCTTGTAATTTGTTAAAAATCTATTTGGTTGCAAGAAAAAAATTCTTACATACCAATATAAATCTATTAGAAGAAAAGGGGAATATAAAAAAGCCTAGATTTCAGGTATTAAACATCTAAAATGAATAAGTTTTAAAGCATTTTTAATCTCTCACTATGTGCTGATTATTTACTGTGCTTAAGAATCCTACTCTCAAGGATCTCACATACTAATGAAGAAAACAAAATATAAGTTTTTGGCTGCAAGTCAAATGGAAAGCTCCCTTGGTTGCTAGGAAGCAGAGACAAAATAGATAGTAATGCAATGTTTTTGATGTCATTTTTTTTAGTGAGACAATTGGGGTTAAGTGACTTGCCCAGAGTCACACAGCTATCAAGTGTTAAGTGTCTGAGGCTGGATTTGAACTTGGGTACTCCTGACTCCAGGGCCAGTGCTCTATCCACTGTGCCACCTAACTGCCCCTTGATGTCATTTTTACTGACAAAATCCTATCAGTTTCTCATGTTTAACTATTTGAGAGTGCTGTGAATTTTAGTAGCAAGATATTTTTCTCTTTGTTTTTGTTAACTGTATGATACCTAGTCATTACCAGGCCTGATCTCTTCAGTGGTTGTTTCTCAAGATGAAGGTTAGAATGAAAGAAGGACCCAGGGTCTACACTGTGGGAGGAAGGGAGTAGAGTGATACTACCACCATGCCACTTGGATCTTCCTGCCTGTCAGTGGAAATTGCTCAACCATTAGTTTGAGTAATAGCTAGAATCATCTGCCTCTTCTATGTAGTTATTTGCTCCCTCAGTTATGACAGTTTGCCTAGGTTAGAGTAAAGGTGCATTCTATTTCTGTTAGGCTCCCTTGCCTGCCTCATAGGCATCAACTGGTAGGGATAGCAAACTCTGCCCTAAGAGTTGTTTCTTACATGATGGCTTCATGGACTGTATTGGAAGCAGGGGTGATCTAGAGGATATTTCTCTTCTCAGGTCTTTGAGTTCAAGATCATGAACTATTATTGCCTTCATCATTTGAGACTAAGTGGTTATAAGAGGTCGTAGTAGTGGAGATTTGACCTGCTGGGCACATATTACCTCTGGTCTCTCACTCAAGGTACTTCATCTTGCTAGATTCCCTTCAATTTATTGGTAATCTGATATTTCTTCTACACAGAAAGTTGATATTCATATGAAAATCCAGTGACAATTGTAGCTGAACTTCATACAATTATTTGAGGCTTAATAAGTGTTTACAAAGATTACCTGATTTGACATTTATAACAGAATTGTAGGTACTAAAAGGAATTGTTTTCCTCATTTTTTCAGATAACTAAGTCTCAGAAATTTTAAATGACTTGTCTATGGTCGCACAAATGTTAAGTGTCTGAAATATTCTCTGAATTATTTTTGATTCCAGGTCTAACATTTCATTTATCTATCTATCTATCTATCTATCTATCTATCTATCTATCTATCTATCTATCTATCTATCTATGTATTTATCTATTTACCTATTCATTCATTCATTCATTCATTCATTCATTTATTTATTTATTTTTTGCGGGGCAATGGGGGTTAAGTGACTTGCCCAGGGTCACACAGCTAGTAAGTTTCAAGTGTCTGAGGCCGGATTTGAACTCAGGTACTCCTGAATCCAGGCCCGGTGCTTTATCCACTGTGCCACCTAGCTGCCCCTAACATTCTATTTATTATAAGAAACTTTTATTACCAGGGCAAACACTTCTGGTCAGGAATAGAGGCTTCTAGAAAGAATACAGAATACATTCTATTGACAAGGAGCAAACTTCTTACCAAGCTATGCAAAAACAAAAACAAAAACAGTTTTTCCTCCTTTCTAGCATTCTGAACTGAGTTTTACAAGGTGCCCTTCTGATTGCAATGAGCAGGGCATGAATTCCTGTTTCTACAATCTCCACCATTCCCTCCAACCCAAATATGATTTATCCTTCCTGTCCTATGCTTCTCTCCTTGATTCATGTTTCTACCTACCAAATCATTATTTACTTCTTGATATGAGCAAATCACTAAAGTATTCTTTCAATATTCTTTTATGTTATGCTTCATTTACCTAATTTCCATTTACCTCTCTGGGAAACTGTGGGGATTAAGATTTTCCATTACTGATTACAATGAAGTTAAATGCCACCAAAGTTCTGTTTCCATCAACATTCAAGAATTTTTTAAGAAGAGGATTGATTGGTTTTGCTGCTTTTTATTTTTTTTTGCTCTTTTTCTTCCTTAAAAATATATTATTTGTTATATGCATGGTAGCCTGGGAGGGAAGAGTTAAGGATTCGGGTGCACTATAGCTTGTATAAAACAAACAAACAAAAAGATATGAAAAATTGGCTATCATACCTTTAAAGGAACATATTTGCCAATGAATATGACCTGAGCTCTATGTATTATCAAATTGTAATGTGATGAAGTGGTATTCTACTTTACATGCCATCCTTCTTGGTGGCATATAAACTGTATCTAATATATCCTCATTTTGCTTTGCTACTGCCATGAGCTAAGTTGGGTGTAAATCTAAATAGAAAAGTGAAGACACTGAAATGTAAAATAGCCTGTCCAAGATCGCACTACAGAGAGATGACCAGGAACAACAAAAAAATGAACATAGTTGATTGTATTACCTGACTAATGATCTAATATAAAATAATTCCTAGAGTGTGGTTTGCAGAATACATTAAAGAGGTCTGTAAAGATCTTCCATAAGGTTGGTTGGATGGTTCAGGATATAAGACGTAGGTTTTGCTTAATTTTATTTTGATTTGTGTGTGTGTGTGTGTGTGTGTGTTTGTGTGAGGGCATGAACATACTATACTTGCTCTGTTTTACACACACACACACATACACACAAACACACACTCACACAGTCATGAGTGCACATGTTTTTGTATAAAGAACAGGTCTTCAACAAGACTGATTTATGCAGTGGAAAGTCTTATAAAACCATAAAGTATGTAATTCTAAAAGTTCAAAAGATATAGCAATTAAGAAATTTCAAAAAAAAAGATATAGCAATTTTATTTAATTCAATTCCACAAACTTGTATTAAGTGAATCTTATGCATTAAACACTGTGGTACTTTAGCTATGAGAGTCTGGGAAATCCGTGGTCATTACTGTACATGTTGTTGTGTTGAGGGTTTTTTTTTTTCCAATCATGTTCAATTCTTTGTCACCCCATCTGAAGTTTTCTTGGCAGAGATACTGGACTGGTTTGCTATTTCCTTCTCCAACTCATTTTACAACTGAAAAAAGGTTAAGTGACTTGTCTAGGTTCACACAGTAAGTATCTGAGGCTGGATTTGAACTCAGGAAGATGAGTCTTCCTAAATTCAGACTCAGCATTGTATACAGTTTGACACCTAGGTGCAACCCCATGAACCTACAAATATTTATTAAGTTCCTTATCAGTCTTCAAGTTATTCAGCACCCCAATTTCACTATATCATTCTGTAAACTTCCTACAAGCTAACATAGATTCCAGGAGACAGCTTCCTTTTTCCAAGTATAATATCCTTATTCCATGTTGCAATAGGATTCTCTTGTTCAAAGCTCTTCAGGGGACTCTATACCCCCAGAACATGTTTTTCTTTGATATGCACTTTCTTGTTTGTTTTTGTGTTTTTGCAGGGCAATGAGGGTTAAGTGACTTGCCCAGGATCACGCAGCTAGTAAGTGTCAAGTGTCTGAGACCACATTTGAACTCAGGTCCTCCTGAATCCAGCGCTGGTGCTTTATCCACTGTGTCACCTAGCTGCCCTGATATGCACTTTTACTCTCTCCTTTATGTTATTACAAGCAGAAAGACAAAGCAGTTAATCTGTGAAGCAGGAAGGTTGTCTGGACATTCCACTTGAGTCAACACTCTTTCTTGATCATCCCTGACAATTACCTACATATACTCACAATCCATTTTCTCCCCATTATCCTTTGGATCATATGCAAATTTGACTCTAGAAATTTTTGTTCAGAACCATATGGGAAAAGGTTTGTTGACAAAATTGATTTTTCATTACTCAGCAGCTTGGGATCATTGAAAGTGCTAGGTGATTTCCAAAATGCCCATGTTCTTTCTCCTAGTCAATTCTAGATCCAATTTCTTATGTACCTACATTAATGTTCTAACATATTTAATGATCTCTCCATACAACTGCATATAGAAGTATGTATTATAGATGTTCATCATCCACTCAGGCTTTTTTATGTGGATTTTTAGGTTGATGACTTTTTTTCTGGTGCCATAGGGAAAACCAGAGGAAGATTTGCCTTCTAAACAGTGGAAATGTTTTGTAAAACTCATAAAACACCAAAAGACTTGAGATATAGAATTGAAAGGGATGTGTATAGTGGTGATCATAGTGTTGTGGGGACCAATTTTTAATGGGGGAGTGTTAGCTAAGCGACTCACCGCAATATTGGGGCAAGGAAGGAGACCGGCAGCCTCCCTCAAAACAGAACAGGATTTATTTTAACAAGAACAAACTTAAAAAAACACACACAAACAGGATCTGTAGGATCAAGGGAAAGGAAATAAAATGGGGAAAGGGAAATTATACAACCTAAAAAATACCACCGCCCAGGAATCAGCTGAGAATACACAGCAGAGCTCCATTCACCTTCCAGCTTCCAGCTAGAATAGTGAATTCTCCTCCCCATTCCCAGACAACCCCACACAGCCTCCAGCCAATTGGCTGGCCACTCTGACAGTCACATGACTGCCCTCACTAGGCTTCCAATCATTATAATTTGGCCAGGCCCATGTAGGCATCAGCGAGTGGTGATGATGTGAGGTGCCCGCTCCATGGCAACGGCTACAACCAGTGGGTGGAGCACTGTGTGGTTTGCAGAACCCCAGGCCAGTGTGCGCTGAGGCAGAAAACTCTCAAATAACAATTAATTCTTTACAGTGTACTTTAGATTTCCAAAAGATGGCCTTCAAATGAGGTTTGAGAGTGCCGGCTAGGGTAACTGTAAAGAGACAGAATTTGTAATATTTGTAATAGCTGTCAGAGAAATGGATTCTCTGAAGAAGCTTCTGGTTCCTAACACTAATCCATAGTACTTATAGTAGCTGTCATACAAATTTATCATAAATGCTATGAATGCTATTATTGAATATGTTGCTATCAGATCTTCAATACAGATTTCACTCATTACTGAAAGTGTTTCACTCAGCAATATCTGCTTTAAGGGTATTATGAAGTAGTTTAGTATTTTGAACAGGGGCAGGCATTATTTATTTTTTTACATCCATATATTGAAGGGTTCATCTGCTTTTGTATGCTGGCTTTGAAATCATGGTCTATAAATTCTATTTTTTCCTGTTTCTTTCTGTGTATTTCATCTATCTCTATGATTTTTCCAGACCAGCAGTTCTCAAAGTGTGGCATGGGGAACTTTAGAGGTTCACAGGTCATCTCATGGGATCCACGAGATCAAAACTATTTTCATTATACTATTAATACATTTTCATTCCTACTGTGATAACTACTGATAGGTATAACTCACCTAAACAAAAGCTATTTGGGGTGCTCAATAATTTTTAATATTGTAAAGTAGTACTGAGACCAAAAAACTTTTAAGAACTATTATTCTAAATGAACACACTTTAGTGATACCAGGCTAGGTTTATTAAATAAACCTGATCAAAGATGTGAAAAGAAAGAATGTAGCTAAATTTCAGTTCCTGGAATGGGTAGAAGAAATAAATAATAGAAATATTCCTTTACACAAATTATTTACTTCTTCCTTTTCTCTTCTAGTCACTTAATGGCTAAAGTAAAAATAGATGTAAGGATGCAAGTTTCTATTACAGTTGCTAGGATCATTTAGAAAAAAAAACAAATTGAAAGAAAATATGTGAAATTCCTCTACCATAATATACTATAACCATTTATGAGCTGTTTGTTAATCAGTCATTTTAGTGTATCCTATATATGCTTGGCATCTTCTGTATTGAACATACCATAAAATGTAGATAGATAGCATAACTTATTTAAGCAACTCCTCTAGGCTTCTTGAAAGGTATTCCTTAGTAGTGTTTCTGAAAAAATAACAAAGGCATTGGTGTTTTTCTTTGTTTTGTTTTGTGGGGTTTTTTGTTTGTTTTTTTGTAAATACATGGAGATTGGAAAGAAGGATAGAATTTGTACTTGAAAGACCTGCTTTGTCATCTTAACTCCTTGAGCTAAGGGAAGCCATCTGACCCCTGAGGACTTCAGTTGTCTCCTATGTAAAATGAAACAGTTGGACTAGATGCGTTTTACCATGCCTTCTAGCACTACATCCAGGATCTCATAACCTATATCATGTTACCTGCTGTCTAGGGGAGGGGGGAGGGAGGGGAGGGAGGGAGAAAAATTTGAAATTGGAAAGCTTGTATAAACAAAAGTTGAGAACTATCTTTGCATATAATGGGAAAAAATAAAATCCTTTATTTAAAAAAAAAATGGCTAGAAAGGAGGCAGCCATGTGGTGCAGTGGATAAAGCACTGGCCCTGGATTCAGGAGGACCTGAGTTCAAATCTGATCTCAGACACTTGACACTTACTAGCTGTGTGACCCTGGGCAAGTCACTTAACCCTCAATGCCCTGGAAATTTAAAAAATGATTAGAAAGTTCAATATTAGAAGGGATTCAGGGAGAAACTAACAACTAAAAGTCACTTCCTAATTCATTTCTTTACTAAATCTGAATTTCTAAAGGGAAGTATCTCAACAGTGATTTTTTTTTCTTACCCCATTAAATTGAGAGCTCCTTGAATACAGGGATAGACTTGCTTCTTTACATATTCCTGGTGCTTGGTACAGTGCCTAGCACAGGAAGGCACTTTATAAATACTTAATTGAATTGAATTTTTTTTTCAGGAATCTTCATCTATCATAATGACTTGTCCTCAACATCCTGTACATTGTAAAAGTATGGAATCCTTTATTCCTTCTTGTTTCTTGTAGTGATATGAGCAGTATTTTAGGCCAACATAGAGGTCAACTCTAAGAATGAAAGGTAGTTTTGAACATTCCTTTTCTGGAGAACTTTTTAAAAAAATTGGATACCTCTAGATGGTATCTCAAAACGTCTTAGTTAAGTTTTAAGTTTTAATGGCTTTAAATAATAAATGGAGCTTTTAATAGCTTTACAAATTTTAAGTTTTAATAGCTTAGAATGGCACTAAGACTTTTAGGACATCCTGTATATCTGGGATGATTTAGGTTCAATTTTCCTGAAGGCAGAGTGAATTATAAAACTTCTGGTGGTCCCTTCCAGTGATAAATTTCCATGCTTTTTGAATGATAAATTAAGCTGTGACCCAGGGCAAGTCCTTTTCTCTCCTGGGTCTCAGTTTCTTCATGGCTAAATTGGAGATAATATTTTCACTGCGTAACTCATAGGATTATTGTGAGGAAGATATTGTGTAAATTGTATAGTTCTCACTAAATGTGAAACATCATCATCATCAGTTAGTATCATCATTATTCCCATCTTAGCTAATGACTATTCATCCATTGTGTGACCCTGAATAAGTGACTCCATCTTTTAGGTTTCTAGTTAATTAATCCATAAAAATGATTTTTTATTCCTCCCCAGAAGGATCGCCTCCTCCCGTTGCATACAATCCTTCTCCCTCCCGCAAGAATTCTATCTTCAGGCAAAGGGTTATTGCATTTCATTCTAATAATTGATTTAGCTCTTAGGATATTCTGGTAGTTCCCAATTATTCAGCGTGACTGAGCAAATACATTTTGAAGTAGAGAAGTCAGAGTTCAGTACACAGAGTAACTCTCTAAAGAAATTCATGATTAAGATTGGACATTTTATATCAAATTGTGAAAGTGAGTCAGGCACCTCAAAAAGAAAGATGTAAACTTCCTTTGATGACAGCTACTAAAGATAACAGATGAGTCTTTTAATCATTTCAACCTTTCCACTCTCCTTATGTAAACATTAAAGTAGGGGAACTATAAATCTTATTGAAAATTACTTCCACATCTGTTGGCAGATAGTGTTAAAAGCATTGCAAAGAGAATTAGAAACACGATCGTCACTCATTATAACTGTTTCCCTGCTTGGTTCCACCCCAACCAGCTAGCCCCATATACAAAGATCTCTGCATTTCACCATATGATCACCTATGGTGACAGGCTAACAAGTTGATTCTATTAGTCACTTGCTAATCCATTTAGAAATATTTCCTAGGTTTTTAAATTACAGACATTTCCATGTCACTTTTAATATATATTTCATGGCCATTTCTATTCTATTCTACCAGAAAATCAACCAGAATAAAAATGAATAAAACTTAAGTTTTGGTTTATTTTATGAATTCCTGGTCTCGGAAGCCCTGAAATTAAATCACTTACTTAATCTATTGATTAACAGCATGGAAGAAAAGCATGGAATCAGAATAGATAGACTGCTAGAGATGGAATCCAGAAGACCTGCATTCATCCTATCTCTGACCCTAGCCTTGTGACCAGGAGAAAGTCAATCTCACTAAGTATCAATTTCCATCTTTAACAAGGGAATAATAAAATCTATAGTAGTGTTGCTGTGAGCCTCAAATGAGATAATGGATGTAAAGTCTACTGAAAACCACAAGGCACTATGCGGATGTGAGATATTATGTATTTAATTACCTAGTAGCAGATCCTTTCCAGCAAAAAGGTTTTCATAAGGCACAAGTTCTAGATAGAATTAGGTATTTGAAGGGAAAGGGTGGGAAGAGCATTTTAAGGGTGAAATGGAGGCAACAGACAGTAAGTAAATAAACAATTGTGCTAATTGCTGGGGATACAACAACAAACAAAGAAACAAAAAGTGCTTTTCCTCAAGGCACTTATAATCTGGTGGGGAAAACAGAAAAGAAAAAAGAAAGGAAACTGGAAAGCTGGAGTGGAGGAAGTGAGGAACCAGAAGGTTGTACAGTGAGGCGACATATATATAAATATATCTTCTTAAATGTAGATTTGGAATACATGGTCCCATCTTCCAGTCAGATGTAGAGGGTAGTGAGGAGTTGGAGTACCAAGGCTGATGAGACCTTACAGGATGATGAGTGTATCCCAATAATGAGCTTCCTAGGTTGTGGTAGAGAAGCCAGTGGGAAAAGTGCATCATTGTGCAGTCATGTGAAGGATGAGCAACTTGTCTTTTTGTTGTTGTTGTTGAACCATATTTTTAGGGCCCAGATATTGCACCAGCGCCTACACCATGCTTTTCTGTCACCCTACAAAATTAGATTTATTTTGAATGTTTTGTTCTTAATTTATTTAGTGGTTACATGTTTTCTCTCAATAGAAAAAAATCCCTTGAACCTAGGAACTGTTTTCCTTTTGCCTTTTTATCTTTAGCACCCATCTAAGTGCCTCAAACATTTTAGGAATGCAATAAATCTTTGTTTGAATGAATTATTAAAATATATGAGGGTCACTGATACTAATGTTTATGATGTGTGTCTACTCTAATATTGCTTGTACTTACCTGCTATGAAAATGTACTTCATTATGGATGAAAAAAAATGTTATTTTCAACACAACTGAAGATTGTATCTTCCTCCTCCCTTCTCAACCTCCTTTTATATATTCTCTTACTCCATTAGAATACAAGTCCCTTGAGGAAAGACTGTCTTTTTTTTGTGGGCCAATGAGGGTTAAGTGACTTGCCCAGGGTCACACAGCTAGTGTCAAGTATCTGAGGCTGGATTTGAACTCAGGTTCTCCTGAGTTCTTTATCCACTTGAACCACCTAGCTGATCCTGAAGAGAGTGTCTTTCATTTTAGTATTTTTATTCCTAGTGCTTAGTACTGGTTCCTAGTAAATACTTAATAAATGCTTATTAACTGACTGAACTTTCAAATGTCTTCATTAAGAATTTCTCATTTTGAAGACACATTTATTTTTTCTTTGAGAAATATCTATTCATTTTAAGCATCTGACAAATAAATATCTAGTTACCATATTCTCTAAACTCTCAACATAAAAGATATTTCTGAGCCCATAATTTTATATTTACTCATAATTAAAAACTTTCTTTTCTCAGTAACTTCAGGATTGAAAATTTTCATCAGTAGATTGCAGAGGATACAAAGAAAAACAAAATGAAAGAAAATGGATTCTTTTCTTTTTTTTTTAATGTATGAGGTATTTTATTTTTTCCATTACATGTAAAGATAGTTCTCAACTTTTGTTTATACATGCTTTACAATTTCAGATTTTCTCCCTCCCACCCCTCCCTCCCCCCCTCCCCTAGACAGCAGGTAATCTGATATAGGTTATATATATATATATATATATATATAGATATAGATATAGATATAGATAGATATATATATATATATACACACACACACATATATATACACATAATAACATTAATCCTATTTCTGCATTAATCCTGTTACAAGAGAAAGAATCAGAGCAGTGATGCAAAACCTCAAAATAGAAAGAAAAAAAAAACCAACAGCACCCAAAACAAAAGAAATAATATGGTTCAATCAGCATCTATACTCCACAGTTCTTTCTTTCTTTTTTTTCCTTGGATTTGGAGATCCTCTTCTATCATGAGTTCCCTGGAACTCTTCTGTACCATTGCATTGGTGAGAAGAATATAGTCCAACACAGTAGGTCAACATTCAATGTTGATGATACTGTGTACAATGTTCTTCTGGTTCTGCTCATCTCACTCATCATCAGCTCATGTAAGACCCTCCAGGTTTCTCTGAACTCTTCCTGCTCATCATTTCTTACAGCACAATAGTATTCCATTGTATTCATATGATTCTTTTCTAATCTGATTCTATCGGTATATTTCATTGTCTCTTTACTGTTATTTATGTTTAGCTTATTTTCTTATCTTTTCCAAAGTTTTTTATTTGGACTTTTACTTTGCAAATACAGCCCGAATACCTTGGACTTTTTCTAGTTTCATCTGTTGTTTCTATTTTCAGAGAACTTTTCACACTGTTGAAGAAAGTGAGCAAGATGTCCTCATGTTATTCAAATATGCACACGATGCATTTTTTTAAAAAGAAATAACTTGCAATTTCATTAATAATTGACGAGCAGAATTTTATGGTGTTTGCATTGTTTGCCTATAAACCACCAGAGCTGCCTCAAATCCTTTTGGAAAATAGGCATATAAATATATAGATATGAAAATTAATAGAACTATTTTCTCCTTGTCTTTAGGTAAATGGAGATTTTTTTAAATCCAGATTTTATGTAGAGGAGGTACACCCCTGCCATCTACTTAACTCCTAAGTGTAACCTATAAATCTCCTAGGTGGGGAACAAAGAAAAAAAGATAAATGGGGTTGCTTTGACATCTGTGAAAGTTTAAATGTTTGATATCAAAATGCCTTATTAATTTTTGACTAATGATTCTATAATGAACTATAAGTTCACATTGCAATAAGAAAGAGCAGCTTTAAATCCTTCCCACATAATTACTTACAAGTTAATGTCAGGTGTCTGAGAGTCTCTCTTTAATAAAACCTTTTTAAAAATAAACCATTTAATCAGCATTAATATATCATATTCTTTGGACTTCTGATGATTGCAGGTGTTTGTGTTAATTAGTTGTATCAGGAATTCCAAATTAAGAAGGTAAAGTTGAAAACTATTAGCTACTCATCTTGAATATATTACCTCATATTTTTATTTAGTTACTTTCCCATCTATCAGAGATAGTAACAATTTGTGGTTAGTATCAAATGAAGATTCTATGTACTTTTTTTGTCTACATATTGAAAATGGAGAGATTGCATAATGGTGGGAAAATGTGGGCTTCTTTCTTACCTTCAATATTGTTTACATGGCTATCCTCCTCTGGTACTCATTTTTAATATTTAATTTTAATTAAGACCCTACAACCTCACTACAATGGTGCCTGTGTTAATATTTTTTAATTTTCAATTTTATTTAATTTTTTGCCTGCTTTAATATTAAGAGATGAGACAGATTTCTTGGTTCTTCCAGCAATTAACTCCTCTGAATAACATCTAAATGATAATAATTAAACCTAAAATTGTATGCTCTCTTTACATCATTATCACTATCAAACAGTATTGATGAAATAAATCACCACATGTTGAAAGCACCTGTTACTTAATTGCACAAGGCAATTAGTCAAGGATATGCTTAATATTCTTCAGATATTTCATTTTATCCATATTTATAGATACATTACAATATTTTCATTGGCTAAGAATCTTTGAATTGAATTTGTTTTTCGGTTGGAAAGGGGTCTTTTGACAAATTGATCCAAGACATTAATTTGCATCCTATTTCCATTCTGTCCCCTTATTAGCTACATGACCCTGGGCAAGTTAACTAACATCACTGGGTCAAAGTGCTATCAAATTAAGGAGTTGAGCTCTAACATTAAAATATAATTTTATTAGCCTAAAAAATTAAAGGTTGTACCTCTCCCTCCTTAAATTTTTCTTAAATTCATTCTTTTCCATTCACCTGCCCTTTATGATTTTATACATTATTTTCACCACCACCACCACCAACACACTTAAGAATATAAATTGATGGGGGGCAGCTAGGTAACATGGGGCAGCTAGGTGGCACAGTGAATAGAGCACCGGCCCTGGAGTCAGGTTTACCTGAGTTCAAATCTGGCCTCAGAGACGTACTAGCTGTGTGACACTGGGCAAGTCACTTAACCCGATTGCCTCACCAAAAACCCAAAAAGAATGTAAATTGATGAGAGCAAGATCTGTGTCATACCCGTTTTGGTTTACCGAGTACCTAGTATATCAGACTACTTAGATCATGGTAAATGCTTTAATAAGGTTTTACTGAATGGAACTAAATATGACTTTTTTCCCTAAAATATGATATAAGTTATTCTTCATGCAAATGCAAGAGACATTAAACAAATGCATATATATATATATATATATACACATATGTAACCTCTATATTCAGGATGAATAGATTAACCTGTGTCTATTATGATTTTATTCTGTTGGTATTTTTAATTTCTTTGAGTTATTGTATGACTCTCAAACTAATGATTCCCAGAAATGAATATAACTTATTCTTTTTCCTCTTGATCTAAAACCTGATACAACTTCATGAGATCATAATACACAAGTGTAGATTTGCATCTAATTTCTGATCCTCTATGGATTCAATTAGAATTCATTATCTCATATTGCACTGCTTTATTTAATAAGCTTTTAAAACCCAATATTGATACTCTTGATGGGGCATGATTTGTGATGTATAAACATGGGGGCAGTGATAAACTGGGTGTCAGGGGAAGGCCCCTGATATTCTCATCAAACATCTAAACAGTGAATAAGAATTTTATTGACCAGTGCTAAATGAAGGGATGGAGAACATTATATTTGGAGAGTCGATGCATGTTTGTTTGAAACTTTTAACACATTTGTGGAGAAACCAATTATCCAACTGCAAGTTAGGCCATGACACTAGGCACATATTAAGCAAGGAAAACTTGGAGTAAAGGAAAAAAAACATGAGCTGGATACGTTTTAGTGATCTAGCTTATTATTTGAAAAATATAAAATGTTATTGACTCATAACCTGAAAGAAATAACATGAAACCCCCCACAATGACTTAGTTATTAGTTATAGAAGTGATACACACTCAAATATATATATATATATATATATATATATATATATATATATATATATATATATACACACACACACACACACGTGTGTGTAATTATGATCTTATCAAAGGGGATAGCCCCTCAAGTAATGAAGATTATAGTCCATCCATGACTTGTATGGCTAGTCATGCATATGTCTTATCTATATCTTCCCACTAATGCTCCAGGAAGGGCCCATTGAATTTGCTGAGCTCCTACCTCTAGTTCTCTCTGTACCATTGGATACCATTAGGACACACATATTTCCCACAAGTAATCCATGATTATATGATGTGACTTTTTCTGTTGTTGATAATAATGATGATGTCTCTCTGATGCTAATCTTTGATATATTCTGTTTCTTCTGCTCATTCCTGCATTGGTAATAGTTTGCAGTCTGCTTGTATCCTGAAATACTACTGATATTTTGGTGTGGCTTTTTGATATACATCTTATCAATTAGCTCTGACAGGTGAACTTTTTGCCTTATCTAGTTAGGAATCAGGCTACCACGACACTTTATTCAGTTGAGTACCCTTTCTCCACATAACCTCTTCTTTACCCCTTCATGTATTTTTTCTCTCCATTCAAATACAATTTCTTTGAAGGCATGAATTGTGTTGCTTGCTTTTATATGTATGTTGTCACTCAATCTTTCAGTCATATTCAACTCTTTGTGACCCCATGGATAATAACAATCTGTGGGTTTTCTTGGCAAAGATACTGAAGTACTGTGCCATTCAGAGGTTAAGTGACTTGCCCAGGGTCACACAGCTAAGAAGCATCTGAGGCTAGATTTTAACTCAGATCTTACTGCCTCTAGGCCTAGTGCCCTATGCACAGAACCATGAGTTATCTTATTTGTATGTATCCTTATGTATGCATGGCACAGCAGATAGCATCTAGTAAAATTTTAATAAATTCTCTGTGTCTGTTCATTTATAGTACCAGTTTATATAAACTTGAGATATTTTTGCCAGTTTAAAAAATATTAGTTTTTTACCTAAGTACCCAAACCCTTATTTCTCCACCCTAATTCAATAAAAAGAGGGGCTGATTCTGTGCATTTTTACATGGAAGAATACCAATGACTCAGAGCAAAAATTCAGAGCAGACCTCTATGGGGAAAGAGAACAATAGATTCATCATTATTAATGCCTCTTAAACAATTGAGCAAATGCCATCTTATTATAACTTTTTTGGACTAAAAAGAAAAACCATGTTTTTGTACTCCGAGTGTCCTTTAACCACTTGAAAGAACTGCCTCAATTCTATCATCCATTAAAGAATGAGACTCTAATTGTACCCTGACAGATTCTCTCTTGGACTTAGGCTGCCAAAAGATCCATTATGTTGTACCCAATAAATGGCCAGTAAAATATAGCAGTGACACCTTAGATTCTGAGTTATCCATGAAAACACATTAATTCAGTGAAGTACTGTTATAGAGACATAATATTTATTGAAGGAAATAATGTTGTTATTTGTACCTCCCCCTATAAGAGCCTACAGACTATCACTTTCTTTGTTTTATTCTGGATGAAGAAACTCCCCTTAGCATTATAGGTTTAAACTTTTTTCTGTAAATTATAGTTTGATAGGGGCATTGAGTTTCAATAATAACAAGAAAGATGATAATAGCAATAATATTAACAACTAGCATTTAGATTATGCTTTAAGGTTTACAAAGTTCTGTACATATTTTAACTAATTTTGTCCTCACAATAACCCTATGATGTAGGTCCTAGTATTATTTCCATTTCACATTTGAGAAAACTGAGTCACACAGAGGTTAAGTTACTTGTCGAGGGTCACAAAGTTAGAGAGTGTTTGAAGTATGATTATGTTTTCAAAAAATCATATCTCCATGTCCTATAATCTGTACACTGTACCACCTAACTGTCTGTCAGAGGTAAGACTTGAACCCAGTTCTTCCTGACTCATGGGGTGGATCTATATTTATTAGTCTCTGTTGCATCTCACATAACATCATTTAAAGTAAAGTACCTCTTTTTAAAAATTCCCATTTACAAACTTAGAAAGAGGAGCCAAGATCCAGTGTAAAACAGTTTCCCTTCTCCACCCCCAACTGTTCTTGTGGAATATTTTGACCATATAGGAATGTCCAAGATTGTACTACTTTCATTGCTGTTCATTCTAAATTTCCTGTTTATATTTTTCCTCTCCAAAGACAATTTTCATGCCCAAAAAGAAACATTAAGGTGGCTGTCTCTTTTAGTTGGGTAAAGATAGAAATTCAGTCATTGTATGGAAAGAATCATAAAGGTATGAGTAAGAGATTGAGTCAGATGTTAGAGTACAAACATAAAAGTAAAAAAAAGTAGGAATGGAAGAAGGGATGGAAAAAGAGAAAAAAGAACCAAGGAGGGAGAGGTGATTTAATTTTCCTTTAAGTGCTTTTCTTCTTATTGTGTAGGGGATAGAGAAAAACTTTTTAGACTAAGGGTCTTAGATCTCTTTTATAACACAGCAATTTCTATATTATAAAGTATTTGGATCATTTTCCTTTGGATGTATTTATTCTTAAGTGCCTGAATTTGTTTACTAGATCTACAAACCACATTTCTTTCAGTTGCTACTTTTTTCATATTGATTTATCTATTTTGTTCAAAGTCCTGGTATTTTTTGGTACTTTCAGGTTTTCCCCCTTATTTTCCTTATCACTCATTTCTTGACTCCCTCCCTTCCTTCTGCCTATGGTGTCCTTAGGGTATGGATCTCAAAGCATCTCAGTTTCCTATCACTCTGGGCAATTCACAGTTCACCAGCCTAGAAATCTGTCCCAAAAGCCTTTTTTATGCTCAGAAATGGCCCAAGGTGTGTACTGTGCTATTTTCTTCTGGCTTGGTGAAATGCTGTACAGCACCTTATCTCTCTCCCTCTCCCTCTCTCTCTTTCTCTCTCTCTCTCTCTCTCTCTCTCTCTCTCTCTCACACACACACACACACACACACACACACACACACACACACACAGAGCCTCCTACTGTTCTGTCCTTGTGAACTGTCCAACTTTATTCCTCAGTTCTCTGGTCTAGCATCAGCAGTTCAGAACTTGTTTTCTTTTGGTTTTTTTTTTTTTCATTTTCCAAGCACTGCCAGTTGGGTGCCTTGCAACCCTGGTTCTTATGGGTTACACTCCGCAGTGGGCCCCCTTTTGGAAGGCTATGGACAAGCTGGCTGTTAAGCACTAGGAACATTTTCATAATCTTCACAGCACTAGAAGGAGTAAGAGACCTATGTGTAGGGGTGGGGTGTAATATAATCCCATGTCATTTCATTGGGTTTATTAGTTCAACCTCATTTCTCGTGGAAGGTGAGAGAAAGGTGTTGAGTGATCTCTAGGTCAGTGAGCCCCATGAATTTCTGGTGTGTGTGTTTGTGTGTGTGTGTATGTGTGTGCATGCATGAAATGCCTTTTTATTATTTATTATTATTTAATTATTTATTATTATTTAATTATTTATTATTATTTGTTATTTATTAAAACTTCTTTTTATTATTTATTTTTTTTATTCTGGGTTTCCTAGACATTGGAGACCATTGAAGTTGCTTTGGGTTTTGGAAAGCTTTGAGACATCATAAAGGTTGGAGAAAATATAGCTTTCTATATTGTTGCTTATGTTATCAAGTAGTCCCTGGATAGCATCAATTGTTAAGAAGTATTTACTGATATCAGGCCTATTTTTGTTTTGTAGGATGTCCATACTTTACTTCTGGTTTTCTCATCAGTGCCCAAATATATTAATTCTAATCCTTATTTCACATGACAACCCTTCAAATACATAAAAACAGGACTTATACACCTCTTTAGTCCCTGTCCTTTAGACTAAACTATGCTAAATACTTTAAATAATCTTCTTATGACAGAGGGCTCAAAGCCTTTATGCATCCTTGTTTTCTGCCTCTTGATATTTTCTAGCATTTGACTGCCATTCCTAATTTGTGGTAGAGAGGAGTAAACATAATACTACAAATGTGTTTTAAACAGTATGGAAGAGAGTGAGAATATTACCTTTATCCAGTCAAGGTTTAACTGTTGTTGTCCACAGAAGCTATCCCAGGTAAGTTGTTATAACCTGGAAATTGTTTGTGTTGATGCTGGGGTCCTAACTTTCTCAATAGCCACAGCTACCAATGACACAGAAGAAAAAGTTCATACTAAAAAAATCCTTGGTATACTGTCAAATGTAAATGGAATTATCAATGAGAATTACACTGAAGCAAATACATTATCATGTCCCTCACCTGTTGCACCCTGTTGAGCAACTTTTATGTCTGATATGCAGTTAAAATTACCTATATATTTTCCCCACATTCAAATGTGAGCTCTTTGAGACAGGGATTGTATTGTCACATCTCTTGTTACATGTTTTACATATGCTAAATACACAATAACTCTTTTCATTCATTCAAATTCCTATAAGGTATGAATCTCTTAAAAGACACAAATGTCAGTTTGGAAATTTTGATTGTAAAATTACGTTGTCCTATTCTAATTAATTTTCATGACATAGAATCTATGTTTTTTCAGGAAAATGTAATGACAGCTACTTCTTCCAAACTGTACTTGTGAATACAACCTTATGAATGAAAATATCTAACTTCGTATTTATCCCTATTTAATTTCATCAAAAATTAAACCTAATTTCTTGTTAATAGATATGTATTTTTTCCAAATTTATTATTTATTTTAACAGTCTTTTATGTTCAAACTTCGAGTTCCAAATTATGTCCCTCCTTCCATACCTCCCCTAGCCACTGGGAAGGAAAAGAAAATGGTATAGGTTATAAAATGAAACCTTGCAAAGCATATTTCCATATTAGCCATGTCACCAAAAAAAGCAGAAAGAAATGAAGGAAGGGGAGAAGAGAGAGAGAAAGAGAGAGAGACAGAAAGACACAGAGACACAGAGACAGAGAGAGACAGAGAGACAGAGAGGACATTAATTTGTACTCAAAGTTCATCAATTTGCCCTTTGGAACTGGGTAGCATTTTTCATCATGAGTCCTTTGGAATAATCTTGGATCATTGTACTGATCAGAGTAACTAAGTCTTTCACAGTTGATCATCATTCAACTTTGCTATTAGGTACAAAACGATCTCTTGGTTATTCTCACTTAACTTTGTATCAGGTCATATAGTTCTTGTGATTATTACTTAATTTTTTTCCTGAAACCACACCCTTTCTCAATTCTTTTTTTAAAGTATTTTATTATTTTACAGTTACATAAAGGATAGTTTTCAACATTTGTTTTCAGAGGACTTTTAGTTCCAATTTTTTTCTCCCACCCTCCCTTCCCTCCTTCTTCCACAAGACAGAAAGCAGTTTGATATAGGTTGTATCTGTACAATCATATTAAACATATTTCTACATTAGTCATCTTGTAAAAGAAGAATCAGAGAAAAGGAGAAAATCCTCAAAAAAGAAGGAAGCAAACAGTCCAAAAGTAGAAACAGTGTGGTTCAATCTGCAATCATAATTCACAGTTCTTTTTTCTGGATGTTAAGAACATTTTTTATCATGGGTTCTTTGAAACTGTTTTGGATCATTGCACTGCTGAGTAGAGCCAAGTCTATCACCATTGTTCATCACACAATGTTGCTGCTACTGTGTACAATGTTCTCCTGGTTCTGCTCCTCTTAGTCAGCATCAGTTCATGTAAGTCCTTCCAGGTTTCTTGGAACTCCTCCTGCTCATCATTTCTTACAGCACAATGCTATTCTGTTACATTCATATACCACAATTTGTTTAGCTATTATTTAGCTATTAATGGGCATTCCCTCAATTTCCAATTCTTTGCCACCAAAAAGAGATCTGCTAAAAATATTTTTGAAGATGTGGGTCCTTTTACCTTTTCTGTGGTCTCTTTGGGATACAGAGCTGACAGTGGTACCACTGGGTCAAAGGGTATGAACAGTCCCATAGCCCTTCGGGCATAGTTCCAAATTGCTCTCTAGAATGGTTAGATCAGTTCACAGCTCCCCCAACAGTGCATTAGTGCTCCAATTTTTCCATAGCTTCTCCAACATTTACTATTTTTCTCTTTTGGTCATATTATCCAATCTGATAGGTGTGAGGTGGTACCTCAGAGTTGTTTTAATTTTCATTTCTCTAACCAATAGTGATTTAGAGCATTTTTTCATATGGCAATAGATAGCTTTGACTTCTTTATCAGAAAATTGCCTCTTCAGATCCTTTGACCATTTCTCAATTGGGACAGGACTTACATTCTTTTTTTGGAGGGCAATGTGGGTTAAATGACTTGCTCAGGGTCACACATCTAGTAAGTGTCAAGTGTTTGAGGCCAGATTTGAACTCAGCTCTTCCTGATCTAGGGCTGGTGCTCTAACCACTGTGCCACTGAGCTGCCCCAACTTACATTCTTATAAATTTGATTTAGGTCCCTTTATATTTTATAAATGAGGTCTTTATCAAGAATGCTGTCTGTAAAAATTGTTTCCCAGCTTTCTGCCTCCCCGCTAATTTTGGCTACATTGCTTCCATTTGTAAAAAATACTTTTTAATGTAATGTAATCAAAGTCTTCCATCTTGCATTTCATAACATTCTCTATCTCTTCTTTGGACTTAAATTGTTTTCCTCTCCATAGATCTGAGAGGTAAACTACTCCTTCTTCTTCTAATTTATTTATGCTATCACCCTTTATGTCTAAATCTTGAACCTATTTTGACCTTATTTTTGTGTAAGGCGTAAGATGTTTGTCTATGTCTAGTTTTTGCATACTATCTTCCAGTTTTCCCAGCAGTTTTTGTCAAATACTGAGTTTCTATCCCAGAAGCTGGAGTCTTTGGGTTTAGCAAACAGAAGATTACTATAGTCCTTTACTCCTGTGCCTAACCTATTCCATTGCCATTGATCCACCCCTTTATTTCTTAGCCAGTACCAAATAGTTTTGATGACTTCTGCCTTATAGTTGAGCTTCAGATTTGGTACAACTAGTCCACCTTCCTGTACATTTTTTTTTAAATTAGCTCCCTTAATATTTTTGACTTTTTGTTTTTCCAGATGAATTTTGTTATTTTTTCTTATCCTATTAAATAATTTTAGGTAGTCTGATTGGTATGGCACTGAATAGATAAATTAATTTAGATAGAATTGTCATTTTTATTATAACAACTCAGTCTATCCATGAGCAATTGATATTTTTCCAGTTACATAGATCTGATTTTATTTGTGCGAAAAGTGTTTTGTAATTGTGTTCATAGAGTTCCTGGATTTGTCTTGGCAGGTAAACTTACAAGCATTTTATATTGTCTACTCTTACCTTAAATGGAATTTCTCTTTCTATCTCTTGCTGCTGACCTTTGTTGGTCATGCATAGAAATGCTGATGATTTCTGTGGTTTTATTTTATATCCTCCAACTTTGCTAAAGTTATTAATTGTTTCAAGCAGTTTTTAGTTGATTCCTTTGGATTCTCTAAGTATACCATCATATTATCTGCAAAGAGTAAAAGATGTGTTTCCTCCTTGCCTAATTCCTTTAATTCCTTTATTTTCTCTTATTGCTATAGCTAACAATTCTAGTACAATAATAAATAATAGAGGTGATAATGGACATATCTGTCTCACCCCTGATTTTACTGGGAATGCCTCTAACTTATTATTTTAAGGAAATTTCTACCTATTCCTATGCTTTCTAGTGTTTCTATAAGGAATGGGTGCTGTATTTTGTCAAAAGCTTTCTATACATCTATTGAGATAATCATATGATTATGGTTAGTTTTTTAATTGATGTGGTTGATTAAATTAATAGTTTTTCTAATGTTTAACTAGCCTTGCATTCCTGGTATAAACCCTACCCAGTCATAGTGTATTTTCCTAGTAATCACTTGGTGTAATTTCCTTGCTAATATTTTATTTAAGATTTTGGCATCGATATTCATTAGCGAAATTGGTCCATAATTTTCTTTCTCTGTTTTGGTTCTGCTTGGTTTTAGTTTCAACACCATATTTGGGTCATGAAAGGAATTTGGTAGAACTCTTTCTTCACCTATTTTTCCAAATAGTATAGTTTTGGGATTAATTGTTCTTTAAATGTTTGGTAGAATTCACTTGTAAACCTGTCTGGCCCTCGAGATTTTTTCTTAAGAGTCCATTGATGGCTTGTTCAATTTCTTTTTCTAAAATGGGTCTATTTAAGGATTTTATTTCCTCTTCAGTTAACCTGGGTAATTTGTATTTTTGTAAATATTCATCCATTTCATTTAGATTTTCAAATTTAGTGGCATACAGTTGGGCAAAATAATTATTGCTTTAATCTCCACTTCACTGGTGGTGAAATCACCCCTTTCATTTTTGATACAGATAATTTGATTGTCTTCTTTTTTTTTAATCAAATTATCCAAAGGTTTAGCTATTTTGTTGTTTTTTTAAACAACTCTTAGTTTTATTGATTAATTCTATAGTTTTCAAATTTATTAATTTCTCCTTTGATTTTTAGAATTTCTAATTTAGTATTTAGTTGAGGATTTTTAATTTGTCCTTTTTCTAGCTCTTTTAGTTGCATGCCCAAAGAATTGATCTCCTCTTGCTCTTTTTTATTAATGTAAGTATTTAGAGATATAAATTTCCCCTAAGCACTGCTTTTACTGAACCCCATAGGTTTTGGTCCATAGTCTCATTATTGTCATTCTCTTAGATGAAGTTGTTGATTGTTTCTATGATTTGTTTTTTGACCCACTCATTCTTTAGGGTGAGATTGTTTAGTTTCCAATTAATTTTCAATCTACCTTTCCATGGCTCTTTATTACATGTGATTTTTTATTGCATTATGATCTAAGAGGGATGCGTTTACTATTTTTGCCTTTCTACATTTGACTATGATGTTTTGTCCCCTAATACATGGTCAATTTTTGAAAATGTCCCGTGTTCTGCTGAGAAAATGTATATTCCTTTCTATCCCCATTCAGTTTTCTCCAGATATCTATAATATCTAACTTTTCTAATATTATATTCATCTCCTTAACTTCTTTCTTATTTATTTTGTGTTTACATTTATCTAATTATGAGAGAGGAAGGTTCAGATCACCCACTAGTGTAGTTTTGCTGTATTTTGCCTCTTGTAACTCATTTTACTTTTGCCCTAAGAATTCAGATGTTATACCACTTGGTGCATACGTGTTTAGTATTGATATTACTTCATTATGGTTGTAATCCAAGCTCCTTTGCCTTCTTGAATATTATATTCCGAGTCCTGCAATCCTTTAATGTTGAAGCAAGAAATCGTTACTGTGGCTCCATGATATTTAAATAATTTCTTTCTTACTGCTTGGAGTATTTTCTCCTTCACCTGATAATTCTGGTGTTTGGCTACAATATTCCTTGAAGTTTTCCTTTTGGGGTCTCTTTCAGGAGGTGATCAGTGGATTCTTTCAATGATTATTTTATCATCTGATTCTACAATTTCAGAGCAGTTCTCCTTGATAATTTCCTGGAATATTGGGTCTAGACCCTTTTCTTGATCATGGCTTATTCTCAGATTATCTCTCCTGGATCTATTTTCCAGGTCAGTTGTATCCTTCTTCTATTTTCTTCTATTTTTTCAGTCTTTTGATTGTGCTTGCAGATTCTTGGTGTCTCATGAAGTTATTAGCTTCCATCTGGCCAATTTTTTTTTTTTTTTTTTTTTTTTTTTGCGGGGCAATGGGGATTAAGTGATTTGCCCAGGGTCACAAAGCTAGTAAGTGTCAAGTGTCTGAGGCCAGATTTGAACTCAGGAACTCCTGAATCTAGGGCCGGTGCTTTATCCACTGTTCCACCTAGCTGCCCCTGCAACTTTAATTTTTAAGGCATTATTTTCCTCAGTAAACTTTTGCACCTCTTTTTCTATTTGGCCAATTATTTCTCCCATTTGGCCAATTTTTTCTCCCATTTGGCCATTTTTTTCTCTATCATTTGGCCAATTGTATTTTTCAAGGAATTGTTTTCCTCAGTCAATTTTTGTGCTTCTTTTTGCAGTGTAACTCTTATTTCTCTCATTTCTTTTTCCATTTTTTTCTTCTACCTCTCTCATTTATTTTTTTAAAGCAATTTTGAGCTCTTCAAAGAAGGCTTTTTGGTCTTGAGACAAAATCATCTTCTCAGTTCAGTATTCACTTATGGATGTTTTGACAAACTCATCTGAGTTTGAGTTTTGGTCTTCCCCTTCACTGTAGAAGCTATCAATGGTAAAGGTCCTTTTTTGTTTCTTGCTCATGTTGTAGCCTATTTTTAAACTTATACAGTTGAAATCTGTTCCTGGGGCACAGGGTTCACTATTGCAAACTTCTTACTGCTCTCAGTTGCCCCACTCTCAGCTGTCAAGTTGCAGCAGTGTCGAGCTCCCCACTGTGTTGAGCTGTGCTGAGCTGAATTGCCAGCTGAGCTGAGCAGTGCCAAGATGCCCTCCCCTTTCACTCAGGTGAGACAGACCTTTTTCAAAGTCTTCTAAATTATCTGAAGTAGCAGGATTACATCTCTCTTTTTGTAGGTTCTGTAGTTCCAGAATCTGTTTAGAGGCTTAATTTAATATTGTTTTTGAGGGAAACATGGGAGAAACTCAGTCAACTTCCTTGCTTCTCTCTGCCATCTTGACTCTGCCCCCAGAAATCCACCTTCTCATTTCTTATAATATGATAGTATTCCATCACAATCATACAACACAACTTGTTTAGCCATTTTAGCCATTCCCTAATCAATGGACATCATCTCATTTTCCAATTCTTTGCCACCAGTAAAAAAGTTGATATAAAGATTTTTGTATATATATATATATACTCTTTCCATTTTGAATAAATTCTAATGAGAGTAAGGTTCAAGCATTGTTGCCACCCCTCACCTCGTTTTCCTCTTCATTATAAAAACCCCTTCCTCCTGTATCTCATTAATGTAAAGGAATTTTCTCCATTCTATTCCCCCCTAACCCTAGTGAAATTTGGAAATTATGCTAACATAATCAACTCGTCACACCCATAACCTATTGTCTCTCTAACAGCTCTAATAATGATAACATCCAGGGGGACAGCTAGGTAGCACAGTGGATAGAGCACCAGCCCTGAGTCAGGAGTACCTGGGTTCAAATCCAGCCTCAGACACTTAACACTTACTAGCTGTGTGACCCTGGGCAAGTCACTTAACCCCAATTGCCTCACTAAAAAAAAATAATGATAACATCCTTAGGTATTTCATATATCTTTCTGTATAGGAATATAAATAGTTTAACTTTACTGAGTGTTTTATGATTACTATTTCATGTTTTCATTTTTATGCTTCTCTGGAGTCTTGTATTCATAAAATTTTCTATTTGTCTATTGTCTTTTCATCAGGAAAGCTTGAAAGTCTTCTATTTCATTAATTATCTATTTTCCCCCAGAAGGATTATATTGTTTTTCTTGTTAGATTATTCTTGGTTGTAATCTCAACTCCTTTGCCTTCGTGAGTATCATATTACAAACCCTATGCTAATTTAATGAGAAATCTGCTAAATATTGTGAGATCCTGACAGTAGCTCTATAATATCTGCTTTTTTATGGCTGCTTGCAATATTTTCTCTTTGACTTGGAAGCTCTGGAATTTGAGTGCAATATTCTGGATAATTTTCATTTTGGGATCTCTTTCAGGAGGTGATCATTGGAGTATTTATATTTGCATTTTATTTTCTGAATCTAATATATGAGGATATTTCTTCTATTATTTCTTTAAATATGACTTCTATATACTTTTTTTGGTCATGGATTTCAGGTATTCTAATACATTTTAAATTATCTCTCCTCAACCTATTTTGCAAGTCAGTTATTTTCTGATGAGATGCTTCACATTTCCTTTTTTTTTTCATAACTTGCACTTTGTTTTAATGGTTCTTGAATCTCATGGTGTTTGCACATGCCAAATTCTAATTTTTAAGGAATTATTTTCTTCATTGCTTTTCTGTGTTACTTTTTCTATTTGGTCCAATTTTTTTTTTAAGTTCACATTTTCTTTAATATTTTTGTGCCTCTTTTTATCAAGCTATTACTTTTCTTTTCATAACTTTTTTGCATCATTGCCATTAATTTTCCTATTTTTTCCTCTATCATTTATCTCTTTAGCTTTTCTCATTTTTTGTTTTGTTTTTTGTTTTTTGGTCTGGCTTGGGTCCAATTAGATTTTCTCTTTGAGACTTTGCTTGTAGGTCTGAGTTATTGACTTGGTTTTCCCTGCCACAATAGCAAGTTTTTTTCATAGTAAAGTTCCCTCTTTTAATAATTTATTTATTTTCCCAGACCATTTCTTAACTTCGAAATTTATGTTAACATTGTTAAAATTGGTTTCTGCTCACTTAAGGGTGGGGAGGCATTATCCAAAACTTTAGGCATTTTTTTCCTGCTGTTTTCAGAGATGGTTTCAGGAATCTACATTTTTCAGTGCTTCTAATATTGAGTGATCTTGGCATGGACACTTTTCTCCTGGTTAGCACTCTAGACTTTCCCTAGGATAGTACCCACTCCCCTGGAGCTGCAAGTGCTAGAAGTTCTCATGGTACTGGAATGGTGACCCAGAACTCATACACAGGGCAATATAGTTGCTTAAGCAGCACCAGGTCCTACACCCTTTGCCAGAAAAGAGTCACCTTTAATCTCTTTCTGACCAATTGTCTAAGTCCCTACTGTATCTGGGCTAAGAGCTCAGAACACTGCTAACTCTGCTGTCCTAGTCACCTCCAAGGCCCTCTGCTGGTGCTGCAGTTCCCTGCATTCTGGGCCAGCCCTGACTGATGTTATAGACTTTTCTTGCTGACCTAAATTGTCTTGGGTTGGAAAAATGCCTCACCCTAACCATTTCTTGACTCTTCCACTTGTAAATTTCATTTGAAGCTTTATTTTCAAGTTATTTCAAAGTGAATTTTGGGAAAGTTAAGAAGAGTTGCTGCCTCTTCTCCACAATTTTTACTTTGCCCCTCCATTTATGTATTTTTAACTATCTATAGTTGTATAGTACTCCAAATCACAGTTCAGAGGGTTTTAAAAAATTAATTAATTAATTAATTTAGAATTGTCCCCATGTTCCACATATAAACAAATTTTCACATGGATTTTAAAAACTTTGTGTTCCAAATTCTCTTCCTCCCTCCCTCCCCACCAGTTCTTAAGTTAAGAATTCAAGTAATTCAATACAAGTTATACATGTTTAGTCATGCAAAACATTTCCATATTATTCACGTTGTAAAAGAAAACAGAAAAAAAATCTTTTAAAAGAGGAATTAAAAAGAAAAAATATATACTTAAATCTGCATTCAGGTACCATCACTTCTTTTTCTGTAGATGGATTGCATTTTTCATAAGTCATCCTGATAGCATCCTGATGATCATTTCTTACAGCACTATAGTTTTCCATCCTAATCTCATCCCATACATTTTTCAGCCATTCCCCAATTGATGGTGTAATGATCGGAATGACACCACCTGCTGGAGACTTACTGTAGAGAAGTTCCCCATGAAAGGAAGGTCTTTGAGGGCAAGAACATGTGTTAGCAAGTGACGTTGGCTAGTGGGAGGAAGAAGGAAGAGCTGGGCGCTCTGACTCGCTCTCTTTTCCTGGGGACGCTGGTGGAGAAGGGAGCTAGAAACGTACACTCCCTTTAATAGATAGATGAATGTAGGCTTTTCTCTCTCTCTTTACCAAATTCTTATTCTCCTTAATAAATGCTTTAACTCTTGCTAAATGCTCTAACTCTTGCTAAAGCTTATAATTTATTGGCGACCACTCAGATATTTTAGACAGTTTAGCTAGAATTTTAGCCCTTAACAATGGTCATCACCCCATTTTTTATTTCACCTTTTTTAAAATCGCTTTAAGGATACCCACCCAGTAGTGTTATTGCTAGGTCAAAGAGCATGCATGCTTTATAGCCCCTTGGCCATAGTTCCAAATTGCTCTACAGAATGTTTGAATCAGTTTACACCTTTAGAAAGGATATATTAATGTCTCATATCCCCCACAACATTTGTCATTTTTTTCTGCTGTCTTATTGGCCAATCCAATGGGTATGAGGTAGTACCAGAATTGTTTTGACCTGAATCTCTCCAATCAATAGTGAGTTAGAGCATTGTTTTCATATGGCTATGGGTGGCTTTGATTATTTCACCTGAAAACTTTATGTTGGGGGCAGCTAGATGGAGCAGTGAATAAAGCACTGGCCCTGGATTCAGGAGGACCTGAGTTCAAACCAGCCTCAGACACTTGACACTTACTAGCTGTGTGACCCTGGGCAAGTCACTTAACCATCATTGCCCAGAAAAATAAAACAAAACTTCATGTCTTTTGATCATCTGCCATTTGGGGAATGGCTCTCATTTTAACAAATTTGACTAAGTTCTCTATGTGTTTGAGAATTGAGGCCTATCAGACAAACTTGCTTTAATTTTTTTACAAGTTACTATTGCTAACTGAATTACCCACCATCCCATTATCTCCCCATGATATTTACTGTTTTCTATTTTCTTTCACCCTACCCCACCTCAAAAGTATTTTGCTTCTGACTGCCACTCCCTCAATCTGCCCTCTCTTCCTTCACCCCACTCCCCTTATCCCCATCCCCTCCCACTTTCAAACAAGGTAAGATATATTACTATACCCAATTTAGTGTATATATTATTCCCTGTTTGAGCCAATTCTTTTTGGGGGGGCAGGGCACAATGAGTGTTAAGTGACTTGCCCAAGGTCACACAGCTAGTAAGTGTTAATTATCTGAGGCTGAATTTAAATTCAGGTCCTCCTGAATCCAGGGCAGGTACTTTGCCCACTGTGCTACCTAGCTGCCCCCTATTTGAGCCAATTCTGATGAGAGTAAGGCCCATTCGTTCCCCCACACTTTCCCCATCTTCCACTGCACTCCATAAACTATTTCTAGGTTCTTTTATGTGAGATACTTTACTCCATTCTACCTCTCCCTTTCCCTTTCTCCCAGTGCATTCCTGTCCCTCCTTAATTTTATTCTTTTAAAGATATAAACATGGGTCAGTTAAGTGGTACAGTGGACAAAGCAGCAGCCCTGGACACAGGAATACCTGAGCCCAAATCCAGTCTCAGACACTCAACATTCTCCAGCTATGTGACCCTGGGCAAGTCACCTAAGCCTGACTGCCCCACCCAAAAACCCCAAAACAAAACAGAACAAGAAACAAAACCCAAAAACACAATAAAAAATAAATGCTTTAAATCTATAAACCCTTTATATTCAACTCACACATGTGCTCTCTAAGTATACTCCATTCAGCTGCCCTATTAATGATATACACGGATACACCCACATTTGTATCCATATAGATATGTGTGTATATACATATATACACATACACACACATATATCCATATTGATTATGACTGGAATTATATGGATCTTTCCTGGATGAGAAAACTCCTATTAGCAATGTTAGTAACCAGCTTGACTGAAACTTATAATCTTTAAAAGTCATCTAGAGCACTGAAAATTTAAGTGACATTCCCAGTGTCACAAAAGCAACATACGTTAGAGGGAGAACCTGAAACCAGTTTTTTCTCCATTATGCCATGCTGATTCATTATTTACAAATTTATACATTGTTTTATTAATATGTAACTTCTGTATTCCCTATTAGCATCTTTGTATATCTTATTTATTCCATCTAGTTAATGGAAGCTGAATAAGTATTTTTCATGTCTAATATCCCAAGGAAGAAAATATAATCACCTCCATAAGTCCTTTGATTCCTCACTTGAGAGAACAATCCAGGAGAATTATTCTGGCATTTGTCAAGATTTTTATTTGTTTTTTTGGTTTTTGCAGGGCAATGAGGGTTAAGTGACTGGCCCAGGGTCACACAGCTAGTAAGTGTCAAGTGTCTGAGGCCAGATTTGAACTCAGATACTCCTGAATCCAAGACCAGTGCTTTATCCACTGTACCAGCTAGCTGCCCCTGTCAGGTTTTTTAAAGAGAAAATTCACTGGGGAGATTTATACTTATATATCTTCACATATATTCTATAAACATTAATCATATTTTGTTTAATTTCTTTTACCTCTAGAATTAGCTTAGTCCTTTCCCTTTTTTCACATTAATAACCCCATGAAGTGTCCAACTCAGTCTAGACTCTCCATAGCACTTGGCATCATATGATTTTGTCCTCTCCCTTAAGTTTCCCCTGACAATATAAGAAACTTTGTCATTTCTAGGCATACATAGGAAAATAAAAAGGGTTTTCAGATCTTATGCAAAAACATAGGCTAACGACATATGGAATACATAACAAGTTTTATTTCACTTCACTGAAAACACAAAGGATTTAAAAGCATATCAACAGTAAAAAGACTTGTTTCCTCTCTATAGTATTCCAGGCATATTATATTATAATGGTATTGATGTCCCCACCCCACTTTAGAGTTTTCCCTGAACTTGCACAGTTCATATAATTCATAATACCAATGAAGGGTAAGATACAGGTTTGTCCTTTAAGACTTTTACTAAAACATAGGTGCAGATCCTGGTTGATCCTAGAATTACTTTAGGATTGTCTAGGAACTCATCCTCTAGGCCAGGGCTTGTTAATTTTTTTCCACTTGTGACCCCTTTTTGCCCAAAATTTTTTATGTAACCCTGAGTATACAGCTATATACAAATCATACATTTACTACCAAATTTTTTGCAACCCACACATTCAGTTACATGACCCTATATGGGGTTGCAACACACATTTTAAGAATTTTTTCTCTGGGCATAGAAAGCCTTGTCCAAAATCTCCTTTGTTGCTCCACCACTGCTATCAATTTGTATTTGGGTAGTGCTACATGTGGCCCAAGAGTTCCTCTATTTAATCAATTTATATAAACACATAAAAATTTTGATCTGGCTGCAGAAAGAGATCTTAAGCTTTTAAGATAAGAGATGTTGCTACTCACATGGTATTTTGGGGTACAGGATACATTTAAGTGCCAGTTCATTAAACAAACCCAGTTAGAAGGCATTTTGTGGTGTGATTTGATGGGAGTGGGGAGGGGGGGGAATACACATATCCAAAACATTTATTCCATCAACTTGCTACAAAGCTTAAAATCCTCACCATTCAAATAACCCATTTAAAGGAAGGTCCTTTCTTAAGGAAAATTCTATTATAATGAAAATACGTTATCCTAAGGGTCAAGACATTGAACCACTATCATTGTAAATATTATATTAACATAGATTGGTTTAATCAAGTACATAAAAAAGATGAGTTTTGTAGATAAAGAAAAATGAGGAGGGGAAGTCTTATGAACATTAAAGATGTAGGAGGGGTATTGCCATGGCTATTTCTACACAGGTCAGGGCTAGTTTAGTAATAAGTTTCCCTTATATAAAGATAGATTCCTGGCCAAGAAATGAAATGAAGCAAGTAAGTACTACCCAATCTACTGAATGATAACTGAACTTACTTTAGTAACTACATTTCAATATGATTAATTTCCTTTGGGTTCTTTTTATATATTGCAGGGCAATGAGGGTTAAGTGACTTGCCCAGGGTCACACAGCTAGTTAAGTGTCAAGTGTCTGATGCTGAATTTGAACTCAGGTCCTTCCAAATCCAAGGCCAGTGCTTTATCCACTGTGCCACCTAGCTGCCCCTGAACTTACTTTAGCAGAAGATCTTTTCTGGATTAAAATATGTGGAAAGTTAATAGAGAGCCAAAATAATTAATATTTAAACATAAATGGCTCAATACTTGTGGCTTTCTGAAGAAAATGTTCTGATAGGTAGGTAGAGGAAGAATATGAAGGCACTGGGTATCTGAAAGCAGGCAGTGAAGAAACACCACTAAGCACAGAAAAGTGGAAGGAGGATGAAAGCAAACTTTGAGTCTTTCACAATTTTGCTTAGGTCCAACACTGATTAAGGCCTACCCTAACACTACTTTTTTATAAGACATTCACACATTTGTGAGTTTATAATGGACGTCCTCTCAAGCTGTTCTATTTTCTAAGTGGCTCTCTTGAAAATCTTTACTTTAGGAAATTTTATAAAATGTATTTTGACAGTTTGTCTCACACTGTCTTTGTCAACAAGGAAGGTTTGACCTACAAGTCATTCTCTTTATCACACCTTAATCCAGATTTATACTGAATAGTTTTGAAACAGAAGGTATAGGAAAGTACATCATCAAAATAAATGGCAATTAAAGGATAAGTGGGAACAAAATCACACTTTAAATTAAAGAAAACCTACAGAATGAATCAAGGATCATCTGGAACATTGTATTTCATAAGTATTCTTTAAAATTCATTTAAATGTTCATTCCCAAGCCACGAATGTATACTTTCACATTATTTTTCTCTTTTTCAGTAATCTTAGAGACCCTGAAGTTGACCATTACCTCTAAATAGTTTCATATAAAATGTAGAATCTAAATGTAAAGTAATATTGTGATTTGGAATATAAATCCAATAATTTCAATATAGTTGCATAAACCTTCAATTACAATAATGCTAATTTACATATGTTAGTGAATAATAAATATCGTAGTACTGAGCAGATATTGTATTTAGAATTTTCATTTCCTTTTGATTCCTTTTTACTCTTTTCTATCTTTTCAATCTTTTCGTACTTGCAAAAAGGCAAACATGTTCACCAAAAAGCCAATGTTAACAATGCAGGGCATAGTTTTTCCTCTCATAATAAAAATCACATGATCATATTAATATAAGATCTTACTATATGGCATGCATTTATTATGTATCAATAATGTGTGAGATATACTCCTAGGGAAACAAAGAAAGAAGATAGTTCCTTCCCTCAAAGAAGTTCTATTACACTGGAAAGGGAAGGTTAAGATATAACTGGGAAATAGATAAGTATATACAAACTAATTTAAAGGGGGAGAAAACACTAACTAGGGGCATCATGAAAGAATTCCTGTAGGAAGCAAAACTGTTTCTGGGGTTGGTATTTAAAAAAAACAACACAAGCATTTATTAAGCACATATTATGTACAAGCTATATATCTATATCTAGATACAAAGATATCTATTTCCATATATACATACATATATGTGTGTGTGTGTCTCTCTCTCTATATATGTGTGTATATATATATATATATATACTCACATATATATATGTATCCACTTATTTGGTAAAGGCTATGGTATTAGTTACATATAGGATAGGTGAAGAATCTTAAATATATAAATAATGAGTTTTGACAGCTATTTCAAGCACCAATGGACCACATTTCTTTTTTTAAAAAAAGTTATTTTACTGATATTATGTTACAATTAAACAAAAAGTTCTTTAAGTTTTGTCAAGACTCACATGAGCTATATATTATGTAATGATGAAGTGCTATTTAGCTATTATGTGAGCTGTTATAACTCAACTTCATGTAGAGCTCTGGCATGAGAATACAAAAGCACATAAAACATAAGAATTACAAAGAAGAGATGGGGAAAATTATGCTATCGATGAAATATATAATAAAAAAAGAATATGCCTTGGTAATGTGTGGAAAATGAATGATAACCAATAGAAAGCCCATGAGGTTCCCACAAGTATCCTTGTCTTTTCTAGAAAAAGTACTGTAGGTAGACCTCCTGTGGTAAACTTATGGAAGGAAATGTGCAAGATTTGAACAGGATGAATAGGAATGGATGGGTTTCCATATCCATTGTTGGAGGAAACATCCATATTAATGATATCACAGATTATTTGAGTATTTCCTCACAAACTTGTGAGGCAGTTAGTTCAAGTATTATTTCCATTTAATAAAAGAGAAACCTGAGATTCAGAGAGGTTTTATAACTGGCCCTGGCTAATAAGCCTAACATCTGGTTTTGGTGTTCTATCCACTAAATCTTTTTTTTTTTTTGAAAGTTCAGTCCATTAATTAAATGTCTATTATATACAAATAACTGGGGCCTACTATTTCTTTCCAAGTCCTGGTCATAGAGCTATAGAGCTGGAAGTTACCTTAAAGATCACTGAGTCTAACTCCCTTATTTTACAGATGAAGAAACTAAGGATCAGAAAAGTTAGGGACTTCACTTAGGATCACTTAACAAGAAAGTGTCTAGGGCAGGATGGAATGCAGGTCTTCCTGACTCCAAGTCTAACACTCAATCTAGTAAAGCACACTACCTATCATACTCAACAATCCCTCCCACTATACCGTAAATTGTTTCAATATTTGACAATAAAGACTGTTTTAAATATAGATCTGAAAATAGAAGTTGTGGTACATGGATTCCAAAGACAAAGTTGCCTTCTACTTCCCCTTTTTGTTCCTTTTTCCTTTCTCCTGCTCCCAAATATGCACCCACCTCCATTTTAGGTATTTATTCCCTCTGGCTGCCCCTACCAGATATTCTTTTCCCCTTCTTACCACCCCCTCAGCATATCTATACATATACAAATATATTTTTATTTTTAAGGAAGTGTTCCATGATCTACTTCCATCGTTCCCCTTTTTCCTTATCTAAATGTGTCCCACTGCCCAAAGATGTGGTAGTTGTTAAGTAATTCAAAATAAGGTTTGATTGGCCAATATTCACTTAGCATTCTTTTTACAAGGAAGTTACATCTTAATAGGTACTTCAGGAGTAGAATATCATAAGCCAAAGATATATGCCAGGTCCATAAGATATCAGATACTTATGCTTAGTTTTATATATAAAGATTCCTTTTAGCAGCATCTCCTAAGATCTTCAGTACTTTCACTGAGTAGGACCATTTCGGTTGATTGAAGAGTGACCGTTGACATATCATCCAATCCTTGTTTCTTTCTGTCTGCAGGATTATGTTATAGACTAACTTTCTTCACAGATTGTCTAGATTTGTTATACCTGTTATCTTCTGGCTGTGCTCATAGAATCCCTGAATTTTACATCTGAAACCATCTTGTTCATCTCCATTATTTTACATATGATGAAATTGAGACTCAGGGATTTGAAATAACATACTGAAGCCCAGACATGAACCCATGACTTTTTTTCGATTAGGCTGAGAATCCTTTTCAGTACTGCCCATATATTTACAACATTTATTCCTAGATGTAATGTATGCATATTATGGGCACAGGTTGTGTGATTTTGTCTTTATGTATATAGTATATAGCACAATGCCAGACACATAGTCAACAGCCAATAAATGGCTGTCGAGTGACTGATTATATAGCAATGAAATAAGTAGAATCTATGTGTTGTCTTTCATTTGTGTGTTTCTGTGGATGGGTATATGTGAGTATACACAAAGATGTTCACATACACTTGCTACTAATGGTGATTAACTATGAGTCAATTGGTAGATCATGTACTAATCCTTCAATGCTAATCCAATGATTTAACTGAGGTTTTCTTCACCAGGAACTCTTAACACATTAGCAAGCATCTGAGAAGCAAGCCAGGCAATGTCCCATGCTTGTTTAGTCTTTTGTATCTGAGGTCATTTTAAGTAGTTTGCTTTAACAATCTGTATGTATGCTATTGGCACATATCCAATACATACTGTACTTTTCCTCTTTATTACTTTGTAAGCTTCTTTAACTTCATTTGCTAATGCCCACAGTGCTTATTACAGTGGCCTTCGTACATGATGTGCTTAGTGATGGAATTCATTCACAAGGATCAAAAAGTACAAGAAAGGAAGCAAATAGAAAGACCATCAGATACAGGCATTCCAAGTCTTGGGTTGACTTTAAATATGCAAATAATGGTAAGAATGTAGTTTCAGATGCTGGTCACTTCCATTACTCAATGATTGGCTTTCATTTGCAGTCAACTGAAAACAAACAAACAAACAAAACATTACTTCTCATTTACATGATCCAGAAAATTCTGAGACATTTAATAAGGGAGAAATGGATTATTCCAGGTTATTGATATCCAGAGAATGAAAAATAAACACTATATAACCAGCACACAAATGTAGCAATGTGATTTAATGTAAAGAGTAACAGATTTGGACTCAGATAAACTAGTTTCAGATTCTGCTTCTGTCTCTGTGTGACCTTGGGTAGGGTGCTCATCTTCTCCAGACCTCAGTTACCTCATCTGTAAAATGAGGGGGTTGGACTACATGGCTTGTAAAATCTCTTCTGATTCTAAATGAATGATCTTTTGACAAGATCATAAAATTCCTTCTTTTAGTCTAGATCTGAGATTTTGCCGATTATGGAACTATTGGTCATAAAATTTTCTCAAGCAAGCACCTTTCCTGATCACCCTCCCCTTCCCCTAGTTATGGTTTTAGAACATTGACTGGGGCACTGCAAAATTAAATTACTTTTCTAAGGTCACAAAGGCAGTATATATCACAGGTAGGATTTTAATCCAGTCCTTCCTCATTCAAAGGCAAATTATATGCTGCCTTTACTTTTGAGTAGAACTTCATTTTAAATTTACTTAAGGATCATTCCATATTAGCCAAAAAAAGAAAAAAAAAATCCCTAATACCCTGTTGTCCTCTTTACTAAGTATAACTGGCATTTCAATAGCAATTTCAGGTTTGCAAAATAATTTTTGTTTCTTACCTCGGTTAAGCTTCCCAACCACCTTATAAAATGGGACCTACAGCTATGATTACTATTTTGTAGATGAAGATACTTAGGCTCGGAAAGATTAAGTGACTTGCCTATGGGCACATATATAATCAGTAAGTGTTAGAGCAGAAACACAATCTCCCTGTGTGTTTGTCTCTCTTGGTCTCTGTCTCCTTTTGTTCTGTACTAATATGCTCTTTTCAAGGTAGTAACAATAACAACTAGCACTTACAAAGCACTTCAAAATTTTTAAAGTGTTTTACAAATATTATATCATTTTGTCCTCACCCTAATTCTGGGGTATTAGTATTATAATACTCCTTTTTAGAGGTAAAGTAACTGAGTTAGAGATCAAGAAACTTGCTCTTAACCAAATCAGTGACTGAGGCAGAATGTGAACTCTGCTCTTTCTGCCTCCAAGTTTACCAGTCTAGCCACTGTGACACCTAGCTGCCTCTCAAGGAAAATACTTGTGTTGAATGTTCTTCTGTCAACCTTATGTTTGAACTAAGGTCTCTAAGTATTCTCTAAAGCAGAAGAGAAAGGAACTTTGAAAATGTATGCCATATAATCGATTCCCTATCACCCAGAAAGCATGTTTCTCGCATTAAGGGGAAGCGACAACAACACATCTGGATAGACTTTGAAGAGGCAAAGTGCAAAACATCAACTTTACAAATGCCACTTCAAATTCTAGGGCAAGTGGAACCTTCAAGAGCCTTCAAGAGTTCTTCTGATTAAGTACTGCCCTTAGAGAATGAGATTGAAATCTACCTCTGTTATATGAGCTCTCCAATTCCAGCTATCCAATCTCTGTGTCTTAAGTACAGGCCCATAGAACTTTGTCTTCAACTGTCATCCCTAGTCTGCCCCAGGCCCATTCAACTTTATGATGCTTTCAGGCTCATTCTGGTCATTTGTATCCTTGACACCACTCCTTCCTGCTTTCTCTAAGACCTGGTTTCAGCAGTCATTCATTCTTCTGTACTCTATGTTGCAGTGTCTTACTGGGTTCTTCTCATTCACATACATTCTTAGGTATTCTCATTCAAACAACAACAACAACAACAACAACAACAACACAATAAAACAAAATCTTTCCTTGATGTTTCTACTTCAATCAAGTACTATCCCATCTCCTTTTCCTTTTCACGGGTAAACTTTCTGATAAATTATTGTGAATATACAATTCTTCTCTTTCCTTATACCTGCTCTCCAAATTTTGTAATCAAGAACTTTATCCACAACCATTTATTGAAATTGCTCTCTCTCTCTCTCTCTCTCTCTCTCTCTCTCTCTCTCTCTCTCTCTCTCTCATGACTTCCTAATTACTAAATCAAATGTCCTTTACACAGTACTCTACATCCTTTACCTCTCCTGATTTTGTCATCAAGATGTCCCACTAGTGAATGCCCTGTCCTTCCTTCAATTCATGAAATAAGACATACTCTTCATTGTCCTCATCTCTCTTTTTTCCTTCATTTGTTCTCATCTTATTCCTGAACACTTAGGGGTGACCCAGTTCTTCACTTCTCTTTCTACACTCCTACCACAACCCTCTCTATGCTAATGACTCCCAAGTATACCTCCAGCCCTGTTCTCTCTTCTAAGATCTATAGCTACACTTCAAGCTGCCTAAGGATATCTCTCCCTGAGTGCCCTACTGGCACCTCAAACTAAATGTATTCCATACAAAGCTCATTATCTTTTCGCTTTTTGTTACTTTTTTTTCTCGGCTTTGGCTTTCAAAAGGAAAGTAACCAAAAACTTATAGGAATTATAACAGAACTCATTTCTTGCTCTACTTTGCTTCCCCTAACACTCCCAGGCAGAGTAGCAGGAAAGGTGAAATAGATAGAATGGAAAACAACAACAACAAAAACCAAACTGTAACTCTGACCAAAAAGAGCCACAGGCCAGAGAGGGCAAATCAAGACAATAATTTAGTTCTCCAGGATCATAGTGGTTGCATGGAGAAGTGGGGGAAAGAAGGGGATGTCTCTTGATTTTTCCTTTATTAGGAAATAAAGTCAACTTTGTATCTGAAAAGAGAAACAGAAAATATCCTAGAACCTAGCTTCTTAAACTGTGGGTCGAAACCCCCATCTGGTGTCATGTAACTGAATGTAGGGGTTTGCAAGGTATTTGGCAATAGTAAAAGGTTATGTATACCTATTTTATATACCTGTACTCCTGGGGTCACATGATAATTTCTTCGGTGAAAAGGGATCACAAGCAGAAAATGTTTAAGAAGCCCTCTCCTAGAGTAAGGGGTCTCTGTCCTCTCTCTGTCTCATTCTGTCTCTGTCTTAGTCTCTGGCCCTCTAGCTTTCTCTCTCCAGCATTTCCTGTGGTTTGTCATTTGATTTTTCAAAGTTATTTGAAGAACAACAAAACTTTGACTTTTTAAAGTTGGGATCTTAAACTCTGGGGTAAGGCAAATGAAAATCTAGAAATCATTCCAAACCAAAGCTCCTCCCAGGCTCCAAATGTCCTGCAATGAGAATGAGTGAATGAGGGACAGGTTAGTGAAAAGTAAGAGATCAATGTCCTATATAATGAAACCTTAGGAGCTAGGAGACTTCTGACTATAGTCACAGTAAAACTATTCCACTCAGTGAAATTATTATTTACCTTTTTCTGAGGTTCATAACCTCAGACTTATATTTGAATCTTTCTTCTTCCTAATTTCTTGTTTCCAATCAGTTTCCATGACTAGTAGATCTCAATTTTGCAACATTACTCACAAGTGTTCATTGCCTTCACCCAGTGTAGGCCCTCATTATCATCTGCCTAGACTACTGCTTTAGTCTCTTGACATGTATTTCCTCTTCTGTTCTTCCCTTCCCTTCAATCCATCTTACACAGTGCTCTCAGAATAAGATTTCTTTTCTATGTATCTAGTCATATCACTCCTCTGCTCAAAAATCTTCAGTGAATACCTCCCAAGTAAAATTCTAATTCCTCTGCCTACTGTTTGAGGCTTTCTGTGATCTCTGCCAACAGACTTTTCCAGTGTTAGATCATGTTACTACTAACCCCTTCTATTCTTTGTTCCCTGACTGCACCATATGACCTCTCATCTCAGGTCTTTTACTCATCATTGAGCCTCAGGCATTTGACTTCTAAATTTCTAGTCATTATTTAAACCACAGCTCAAAATGCTACATCCTCCTTGAAGCTTTCCCTAGTGTGCTGCTGTTAACAATTTTTCCTGTTGGGCTTTATATCGAATTTTGCTTTTATAACTCTTAAGAATACTTACAATGCAATACATTGTAATATTGTTATATGGGTTTGTATCTTAAACCTCCACTAAAATATAACCTCCACAAGAACAGGGAGTCTACCTGATAATAAACATTGTATCTCCCCAGCATGCTACCCCATAAATTTACTGAATTGAATTATTAAAAGGAATGTTCCCTTCATAAATCCATAACTTCTTTTGATAATGTAGTACTTGGCTCCAACACAGTTCCTGGTTTCACCGTCAAACTCAATGTAGTTTTTTTCCCCCACGTTTTAAAAAAAAATAACCCATATTGGATGTTTTTCAAGTAGTTCACCCTATTACTAATGTTTACAAAATTCCGTTCAAATTTTCGTGGAACCTATTAAAGAAACAACAACAAACTACAATCTCCCAAAATTCCAAAGGAATTTAGGTTTTGAAGATAGCATTCTCTAGAATAATCTTTATTCTTCCATTCCCACCTAAGCCTTTATTTCCTGTGAATCACTTTTTATCCTTCCTAGAGAGTGAGTCTCTCTTCCTTTCTATATTTTGAGGGTGGGCTCCCAATCAGGTGCAGCTGCACTGAACAGGTCTGTTTATAAGCATCAACAGCCCCCATCCCCCACCCCTCCTCCCTTTTCCCCAATCTTGTTTGTGTTTCTTTCTCCAAATAAGTGGGAAGCAAGGTAAGAACAGTCCTCTGTGCATGCTGGAGAGTGGAATCCCCTTGCCTACTTCCTGGCTTTTGGGAGTTCTGTTTCGCCCATCAGCTCACCCTGCTACACCTCAGGCACCAAGAGAGGGGAAAGTGGACTGGGGGCGGAGCTGGCAATCTAGAACTACCGCTGCTTTAACCCTCTCCCAGCAGCTACTGTAACTATCCCAGAGGTCTGTAACTTTTTCCCCCTCCTAGAAAGAATTCTCAAGTCTCTGGATGAGGGGACATGGTAGTAGGTAGATAGGCAACTCCTCTCTATACTGAACTGGTATTTCTTCCACCTGTCTCCACCAGCCTCTCACGGACCCCACCCCCCCCTTCACTTCTCTCTGGCCTTGCTATCGTCACCCCCCACCCCCACCCCTCCGCACCTCCCTCCCCAAGTCCGGACACATTCTCCCTGCAGAAATCTCACGCCAGAGGACTTGCCCTGCCCAGGCTGCAGATGCTCTCGGATGCTGTCTTCCTCCTTCTTCATCTGGAGCCTGGGGCAGAAGGAAGAAGCCACGTTGGAAGCAGTGCGGAGCCCACAGAAGGGACCGAGGAGGCCCGGGCTAGAGGCTGCCAGGGCCCCCTTCTCCTCCTCCATTCCTTCCTGTCCATTCTCCCCTCCCCTCGGCCAGCCGCTCTTCTTTCTCCCTTTGCCTCCGCTTGCTCCCCGCCTTCTCCGGTAGGCTGCCAGGCGGACCCAGCCTGCCTTTCTCTGAGCCTTCACTACCGGGTCAAGCTGGGGAGGGGAGGGAGCTCAAGCAGCAGCCCAGAACCCCTCCCCTGCTACCCATCCAACAAACGCTCCTTCCCCTCCTCCTCCCCCCCCCTTCTCCTCCTCCAACCTATCTCCCTTCTTCCCTGCTGCCAGTTACAGTACAACTAGTACACACACCGCAGCTTCCATGGATATCAGCTAACCACACACACACACACACACACACACACACACACACACACACACACACGCACACGCACACGCGCGCGTGCACACACACACATATTCACGCAGCTAGTGACCCCTAGTATCTCAATCCACCCCCCTTTCCCTTTCCCCACCCCCATTCTCCCCCCTCCCTCCCTCAGCAGCGCAGCTACTGCTCCGGCTGCTGCTGCCACCACCGCTTCTCTCCTCTCCGCTGGGGCCACAGCCTTGAGTGTCATTCAAGCGGCCGCCAAACACCACCCCAAGCTCTCTAATCCCAGCTTCAGCCGTCATCCCCTCCGCTTTCCACTTCCCATTCCACACTTCCCCCCCAAAAAGGGAGGGGAAGAAGCAAGCAGGGAGTGGGGCCGAGTGGAGGGAAAGCGAAGTCTTACCCTTTTTACCCCATCTACTCTTCCCTCGTCCTTTCACCTCCCGGACAACCCTAGAAATCGGAGCAGAACAGGGCAGACGACCCTACTGCCATGTCTAAAAGCTTGAAAAAGAAAAGCCACTGGACTAGCAAAGTCCACGAGAGTGTCATTGGCAGGAACCAGGAGGGCCAGTTGGGCTTTGAACTGAAGGGGGGAGCCGAGAATGGACAGTTCCCCTACCTGGGGGAGGTGAAACCCGGCAAGGTGGCCTATGAGAGCGGCAGCAAGTTGGTACCCCGAGGAGCTGCTGCTGGAGGTGAATGAGACCCCAGTGGCGGGGCTCACCATCAGGGATGTGCTGGCCGTGATCAAGCACTGCAAGGACCCCATCCGACTCAAGTGTGTCAAGCAAGGTAGGCACAGCTTTCTTGTTTGTGTGATGGACAGCGAGACTCCGTTCCGGGGCAGGGGAGGGTTGAGGGGCGTGTGTGTGTGCAAAAGGGGGGTGTGTTGTGTGATGGTGGGGTGAGGAGATACAGAGTCATGCCAAAGCAGGGAAGGTTGGAGAGTGCCCGACTTGGGGCAGTTTAAGGACGGGGAAGGGTAGGATACAGATGAGGATGTTGCATGGTATGCAACTTTTTTCTTCTGCAATAGAATGAACTTGGTCTTGAAGGTGAGGGGCAAATTGAATGTGCGTCAGTGGAATCTCTCGGCGTGGAACTAAGAACTGGGGAAGGGAGAGTGGAAAGAGGAAAAACTGGGCAGCAGAAGCAACCGCAGCGGGGCAGGGAAGACTAAGCACTTGATGGGAGAAGGGAGAACTGATAACTGGGGAGATGGGGAGATTCTAGCAACCCGGACTGGAGACACCAAAGTCCATTGCTGGTTAGGAAGGAAAGGACAGATGCCTTTGGGCTCTTTTGACAGCTACTCGGTAACTTTTTTTTCCCTTTCCCCCCCTCCCCCTTCAGTTTGTCATGTGGGTAGATAGCGTCATGTGCACCAACAAATAACACAGGGCAGTATTTAGGCAACCTTGACTTCTAGGAGTGAGACTAGGCACAGACGCAGGGTGCTGGTGCAGTAGAGAGTTGGTACTGGTGCTGGGGGAATCTAAGCAAACTGTACTGCGCTTAGTTGGTTTTTTTCTCCCCATTGATTGAATGGAAGTGCCCTGGAGGAGTCTCCTCTGTGGGCTGGGCTTTCCCCTGGCAGGGGTTATTTGTGGGCGTATTTTTTAGGGAGGAGTGGATGGAAATGCCAGATGGTTACCTCCCCAGGCTCCTTCAACTTTGAGCTCCTGGGAGACTTATCCCTAGGGCCTGTCACTGATGTGGACCTGGGAGGAATGGGCGTGGGGGGAGGAAGAGGGCACGCTGACTGAACTCTGGCAATGTTACTGGCTGTTTCTGTTTGAAGGAAAATGAGATTCCCAAGGAGTGAAGAAATGAGATAAAAGTTTGGCAGAGGGAATAACTTTAAGTAGAATCTCATAGAGACTATTCTTTCCACATGTGTATGAATGCCTTATCATAGCCTTATTTGCACATTTCATGTGTATGGGGGGGTGGTGTATATATGTGTGTGTCTGTGAATATATATATATATATATATATATGTGTGTGGTGTGTGTGTGTGTGTATACCTATCTGACTTTGAGAGATTCTTTTTTGGGGGGGGGCAGTGTATTATAGTCTTACGCATAAAATTACCATCCCTATACAATGTATGTTCATAAGCACAATTGACTAGCACCATAAAACTCTTCAAGATATTTTGGCCCTCAAAAGGACTAGATATAAATAATCAACTAAAAAAAAAAAAGAAATGCCTTGAAAGGGATAACTTAAAGGAGAAAAGGGGTAGGAGAGGGGATTCAATTAGTTATGATAGAGAGGAAAGAAAACAGACCGTTGAGTCAGAAGGACCTATGTTCAAATCTCAACTCAAGCTTGATACATGTGTGACCCTGGCAAGTCATTTAAACCCTAAGCTTCAATTTTCCTGTATGGCAAAAACTGTGTGTGGGGGTGGAAGTGGTGGTGGGTGGGGTGTATAGATGGCCCCTGAGGAAATTTCAAGATTTAGATCGTTTTGATGGCAGCTTAAATTTTTTTTCAAAAATAGAAAAAAAAAATCTTCACAGACTTAATGAAACCTCATTGAGAATGAATCTATAAGGCAGATTCAAATGCAATGTTTTTATGCTTTCCAAAATAACATACCTGAGGCTCATCTATGGGATTTGATTTTTTTTTTCCTTTCTTGTGGTTGTGTTCTATACAGATACAGGAAGCATAGCTTCATTGCAATTGCATCACTTCGAAAGTGAAGAATTATTACTTTTTAAATGCCAGTCAAAATATGTGTATATATGCATATATACATTCATATACACATGTATATATGTTCATATATATGTGTGTGTATGTGTATATATATGTCACGTGTTTGTATAGAGAAAATTTTGTTGAACAAGCATTCTTTTGAACATCACTGTTAACTAGCATTGCTGAGCTTCAGTAGTAGATTGATAATTAATTGCAAGGTGAGGCTTCTGAATCACCATGAATAAGATTATATTCAGTCCTCTGTGACTTGGTGTTGTGTATTATTATGATTCTTTGAAATTTCACAAAATTGTATGGTTTAAACAAAATTCAGCATTCTTCAATTATAACAGATAACAGAAAAGTTTATGTTTTTATTATTCCATGATGGGAATGATACTTGTCCCTGTCAAAGGCCACTTTGCCTTTCTGGGCCTCAGTTTCCTCATCTGTAAAATGATGGAGTTGAAGTAAATGCCTCTGAGGTCTCTTCTAGCTCTAATCCATGATATATATATATATATATATTTTGGTGAGGCAATTTGGGTTAAGTGACTTGCCCAGGGTCACACAGCTAGTAAGTGTCAAGTGTCTGAGGCCAGATTTAACTCAGGTCCTCCTGACTCCAAGGCTGGTGTGCTCTATCCACTGTGCCACCTAGCTGCCCCTAATCCATGATATCTTACATAGCCCTACATTAACCTTTGCTTTTCAAAAAAAACCCCAAAAACAAAACAAAAACAAAAAACTTTGACATAGAAACAACTGGGAATTTAATAATAAACTATGTACCCTTTTTTGTAATGTAAGACACATAGATAACAAGTTTGAAATATGCTCTACTTTCAAAAGATGTTATATATTTTTTAAAGTTTCCATTGATTTATAGTGCATTGTGGAATCACTACTTAACTAAACTAAATGAGGCTAGCTTTGAATAGAATAAAAAGGGTTTGCTTAATCAATAAAGGAGATTATTGTTTTGGTCTGAATCTCTGATTAAATTAGTGCAAGGCTCATCAGCTAAGAAAATTCCCAGGGAAGATGTGCAACTTATAGTCTTAAATATTCGCTTGGGACAGTAGTGAGAGGTTATAGTTTACATTCCCAAGATTATATATACCTGTATCTTCATGATGCCCAGAGTGGCTTGCTATATATTACAATATGATATCTCACATACATGTAATAAATATATTAAACAATTTAGTTTTCAATTTTACTGGAAAAGAGTGATAAATTTACACGCATGTTTCTTAGTTTTGTATTGGATATCCCTAGATGTATCGACATTTTAAAATATTGCCATAGGTAGTTGTCATTTTACTTTGTGTGTTTTAAACACACATTGTGTATTTTTAAAATATTTAGCCAACTTCACAGAAATACCCCTTTTAGCTAAATTGGCACATTTCCAATCCAGAAATAGAATATAAATGAAGAAAATATCATTTCCCCAAATCCAATTTCGATAAATTATTCCTTTTGTGCTTTTAAAATATTAATTTTCATTACCCAAATGATTTGCTCTGAAATAACAGGTTTTGTATTCACTCATTTCATTAAGGAATTGTATTCATAGAAATAATTACTTGAAGAATATTCAATGCTATATATGTATACACATTCACCACACATACATAGACACTCACTATAGTTCATAGCAGCACACAGTGACAGGGAGCATTTTCGTCCCTACATTTCTTGGACTGTGGCTAGCAATGATCCATACCACCTGGTGACAACTAATAGCTATACACCATAGTTTCCTATTTAAGTACTTACAAATGGAAAATAAGAGAAAAGGAAAAAAAAGTTGCATATGTGGAATAAGGGCAGGAGATATGACTTCCCCCAACCCCCCTTCAGCTCCACAGAAGGGAATATTCTACCCATTGCCCATTTGAAGACTCCAACAAATAAAATGAAACAGGATTACCGAATCTAATTTTGTATTCCTTTATAGAAAGTTGCTTATATATTCCTTCCTTTTGGTTGGAACAAGACATATTCTTTCTCATAATAAACATTCACTTTTTCCTCACATTATTTGAGCTAGCGAATAAGAGGGGGAGTTGTGTAGCAAATAAACATTTTGGTAACTTGGTACTTTCTTTGATTATAAAATATCCTTATCATCCTGAGACAAAGTTTAATGAAGATGATATTTTCATTTGGAATAACTATAAATGATATTTGTGTAAAATGTACTGATACACTTTTTACGAAAACAGAAACTCTTGAAAGGACAATCAACTGTTTGCCTTTTTAACATATGAGGGGAGATTAATCTTAGAGTGAAATCACAGCCAGGAGCATGGAAGTACAGTCACTATTCATAACATTTACAAGTGAGATCTTTCAGCACATGCATTATAAGCACATTTCCTTTCAGTGACTTTGAAACTCAAACATGCAAATTTTCAAGGAGCAAAATGTACCACAGATCTCATCTTAGATTCTTTCTACTTTTAAACAATGGCATTCCAAAACTCATTAAAAATAGCAGAGTAAAAAGTTATAATTCCTTTTCCAATTATGTCAATCATAAGATATGGTAACATTGTGAAGTTTTTAAACTTATAAGACCTCTCAAATTTTCAGTTAGAGTTGAGGACTAATAATATATCTAGAAGCAAAAGGATGTACATATTTTAAAGTTATAATCCAATTCAAAGATATGGTCTAGTTTTTTTTTTTATTGTGAAGATGGAATTAAGTCCTTTTCTTTAAGTGAGAAATTAATCCTGTCATTAGAGGTAATATCCTTAAGTAAGATGAACTATTCAGTAGAGGCTTCAGATTTGTCCCTCCTGATGCTGAGTATAGCTGTAATGCAACAGCTACTTTATACAAAATTAGTATCTTTCACCACACTTTTATTCTGTCATTAACTCCTCCCTTCTCTGCCACTGAATCATTTAACCTCAAACTGTCAACCACCACAGTCCTTTGGACAATTATAGGGTTGGGGAGAGAGAGAGAGAGGAGAGAGATAGAGAGAGATAGAGAGAGAGAGAGAGAGAGAGAGAGAGAGAGAGGGAGGGAGAGAGAGTGAGCTTGGAAAGAAAAGAAGATCTGGATATAAATTATATTTGTTATTGGCTGTGTACCATGAAGAAGTCACGTAACAGGATTGAGCCTCCATTTCCGATATATTAAAATGGGTTGACAATAACTCTATTACCTACCTATCAGGTATTATATATGTAAACCAATTTGCCTAACTACAAATTGCTATATTAATATCAGTTGTCATCATCCTATCTATTTTAGCTGTGTATCATTTTATGATAAGGGTAAACTAGTTTGTTAGTTTGCTCATAGATATTCTATAATGATAAAGCTTAATTAGACATTATATTTTTTCAGCCACCTAATTTTGCTAATGAGAACAAAAAATGATCCAGAGAGAAGAGAAGGTATTTGCCTTAAATATGACCCAGAAGTTAGTGTCACAGTTGGGACTGACCATAATTCAAAGACCAGAGCTATTTGCATTACACAAGGAAGCTTTAGAGTTAGAGATACAGGTTTCATATGAAGAACCATTAGGAAAAAGATTACATGTATTTATTTATACACATCATATTCAAAAGACCTACAAAAGACATAAGCAAGAAACCAATCCAAAGAGCAGAATAGGAAGTTGCATATGTGAGGGAAGTAGTGAGCTAAAAGAAAATAGTATCTTCTCTTAAATTTTATAACTTACTAGAAAGCTTTTTTCTCCCAATAGCTTGCCTGCTGATATGAAGTGAGAACCTATCTTGGCAACTTAGGTTTCATTTACTTTGAAAATACTTTTTATCCATTTTATCAAATGAATGCATATCTTCCTAACTTTTTTAGAACTGAAAAATTCATTCACATCTCTATCAGTAAAGAATTCAATCTTTTGGTCTCATCCTGGCATAATCAAATGCTACAATATTTCAATGTGGGTGCCCAATTGTATATATTTTAAGTCCTCAGAGTACTTTAGAGCTGCATTTTGGTGGTCTACTTTGAAAATCAAATCACATAATTCATTGATTCCCAGATATCTAGGAATTAGGGCACCCTCTTGCTGTTTTTGTTGAATTCTTTATGTTTCTATCCTTTCACTTCCAGAAACAGTAGATGACATTCTTAAAATTGAAAAAAAATAAAAATGATTTTGAAAAAAATTTTCTCAGAATAAGAAAACATTTTAAAAATTGATTTGAAGGGTTATTGTAGTATTTATAGAATAAAGGACTAAAGTCTTTGGCATTATGATGACAACTTTATCACTTCATTTTTGGTAGGTGTTTGGGACAATGTCTAGAACTGTGGTTTTCATTGTTATAGTGCATCAACTAGTATGGAAACTGTTTATATCTACAATCGATAGTCAGCTCATTTATAATTTAGTTCATTAGAGACTTTCTTGAGCACACTGGTTAAAATGTGGACTTGGTCCAGAATCACACAGGTCTACAAGCATTTATTGGGATCCCAATTAATCAGGGCCACTCTGAAGAGGGGGCTTTCTGGGTGGCCCTCCTATATGAGTTACCCCCTGCTAGTCACTGGCTCATTTTTTATTATAAATTGAAAGTATATAAAATTATTGGCATGACTTGCGTAAGTGATTTGATACAGAAAAGGAAAGATTTAAGGTAATCATTAATAATAGCCATAGAAAGCCAACTTGATAAGTTACATATTAAAAGACTGCCCTGGTATTCATGTCCTTATTGTCACATAAATTACCCATTTTTATAAGAGAAAGAGATAATGCATTTTATTGGGATTTATAATCCCCTCTGAAAATGATACCATTCTAGCTCTTGTGTTAAAAAATAAAAGAAAAAAAGAGAAAATGATGCCATTCTATACTAAAGTCTGGAAAAAATTTTAAGAGGTATATTGAAATTCATTCAGTGGCTGTGGTAATGTCTGAAGTCAAAGGTAAAATGTTTGAAAAATTAAGCTAGCTTTTGTGTCATCTTGTTGACTATGAACTCTATTTTCATGTATATTATCCAGGATCCATTAAAATAAAAGTTTCATAGTAATTATGGCATTTATTTTGTTGTTGTATTATTTAGATGAGTTGTTTGATTTCTTGACCCATATGACTTATTGTATACTTCTTACCCCAGTCATTACTCATTACTTTGGCCTACTAAAAAGGGGGCTGCAGTACTGGTATCACAACACTTATGTTGCATGCAACAAGAATGTATGCAAACCAAATAATTCAAAATGAGAAATAAATTGTGTTAGTAGTTAGCACTGCTTTTTTTCTTGAACTTTATATTCTGAACTTAGAAAACACCAAAGAAAATACATTTCCACATAAAAAGTAGATAAATGAGAATTATATGTGAATTCACTAATGTCTATGATTTACAATCTCATTTTAGTGTATAATAAAATTAAATTATTATTTTAAAGTTAACGTGTACATCTGTGTTTCCTTCTCTAATTCCTTCTCTTCTCTATTGTATATTTCACAAAAATTTTAATGGTTATTTTATTTCTTTCCTTTTTGTAAGGGAGGGGTAACACTATGGCTAGTTATGTGCTCCAATTCCTCTTCCAATAGGAAAAAAAAGACCAGTGTAAGGAGAATTCTTTTAAATAATAATAGTCAAGTAAAACAAATCACAGTTTCTCATGTTCAAAAGTAGTGTTTGTGTAACCTTAGGAGATATCTGCCTGAAGACATATGGATTGTAAGCAGTGATTTGTGAAAATGAAGCACGAAGTAGATTTATAACTTTTCTATACTTTATATAAATTTTGAGGAAGAAATCTATATTTTTTGCTGTTCAACTTTTGTGTTTATGGATATTTATAAGAAATGTTACTTTCGATTACTTATATTAAATCTTCTCTCAAAGTTACCAGGGAAATTATTCGTGTGATACTTTGTTATTTAATGGAGGGTACCAAAATGTTTTTAAAAATTAGAGATTTTTGAACATATGATTTTCTTTGTTGTTGTCACGTCTGAATCTTTATGACCCCCATTTCGGGCTTCCTTGACAAAGATTCAGGTGTAATTTGACATTTCTTTCTCCAGCTCATTTTACATATGAAGAAACTAAGGTCACCAGGGGTAAGTGACTTAGCCAGGTTCACAGAGGTACTAAATATTTGAGGCCAGAGTTGAACTCAGGTCCTCCTGCCTCCAGAGTTGGTATCTGCTGTACCGCCTCATATTACACATAGTAAGCTTTTTTTTTTTTTTGTGAAGCAATGGGGGTTAAATGACTTGCCCAGGGTCACACAGCTAGTAAACGTCAAGTGTCTGAAGCTGGATTTGAACTCAGGTACTCCTGACTCCAGGGCTAGTGCTCTATCCACTGCGCCACCTAGATGCCCCAACACATAGTAAGCTCTTAATAAATGCTTATTGAATTTACTTGGAAATGTTTTTTCCAAAGCCGAGGAGCACCCAAAAGATCGTTTAGCACAGGCCTTGAAATGATAGCAACTAAAGAAGCTGTTCTCCTTTGGGAAAGACCATTTGTAGGAGGGTAGTATAACCTTGAGGGAAGTGATGCCACAGAGGAGAGGAAAGAAAAAAGAGAATAACTGTCATCAAAGGATATCAGGCAGATGGTGTCTTTGATATTCAAACACAGCCTCAGCCCATTGCAAACTTAAAGGAATTACTAGTATCTTTATGCATTATCTGAAGAATAAGTAATTTTTAAATCAAAACTTTTGCTTTAAAATGATGCTGGTCCTCTCTGTATCCTCTCAAGGGGTGAGATTAGTAGAAAATATGAAATGTTTTTCACAATCACAGAACATATTATCACAGATATTGATCTGGATAGAACCTGAAAGGTTTTCTTGTCTAACTTCCACATTGCTTAAATGAGGAAAAATGGAGCCAGAGGGGAGAAATGTCTTGTCTAAAAAGTCAGAGGCAATAGGTGACCTCTGACCCCAGATCTATTGTTTTTCCCTGTTTAAGGTAGATATCCTTTCATTTTTCATCCAGCAGTGTGATCACAGTATTGATAGCCATAAATAGAGAGAAGAAATAAGAGCTTCTTTCCAAAGGTGATGAAATTATGAATGAAATGAAATGCTTGTAGAAGATCTGTCAGTTGAGAACAAGACTAATCCATATGAGTATGACTCTAGTAGCTATTTCCTATACCACACTCCCCAACCCAGTAGCAAGAGCAGGTTTAATCTGTTTTATATTAGCCAGAAAATCAATAATTTTGGCTCCCCATATATATGAGCATGGTAAATAGTATCCTCATTTTATTGGATTCATAGCACATATAAATATTTTCTACATAGGACAAAGAGATATATTCTATCTATTCATCACTATGTATTTATTTTTTTGTGCATTTTCATGGTACAGGAATTCTTTTAATTTTGTAATGGACAACATCCCTTTATCTAGAAATACCTACTTCTGTAGCAGACAGAGTACTCCATCTACTAATGAAGATTACAGTAAATCTTTGAGCAGAGAACTCCATGAGTTGTTTTGCCCTCAAAAATTCATTTCTTCATATCCAACTCTCTGGCAATAAGATTCCTGTGTATAAGAAGATGATGAGTCAAACAAGGTTTACATTATCTCTCCATATGCACTGTGTATTCTTATTCTTTTATAGTACCATTAAAACTTGATAATATGATTAAGATTATGAACAATTAGGAAAATTTAAAAATAGGAATATCACAGAGAGGTTTCATACAGGGAACTATGAACCTTTTCCTAGAATGTAGAATGAGCTAGAGGTTGTATTCTACCAGCACAGCCTTTAAAGATTCATGTTTACTTTTGCATTCTGATGAGGCACAAAGTTACACTCAGGGAAACTGAGGTTAAATAGCCATATGAGATTTGGTATAACAAAGACAAAGCTCATGTGAAAAGTATTTAATACTTTTCAATTATCAACAAATTCCAATGTTTTTTTTTTTCCCATATGCTATGGGAGTAGGTTTTTAGAGTTAGTATATAGTTGTTGTTTGTCCTTCATTCTCAAAGAAGACCACAACATTGGGGTGGTGTCAAGACTTGCAGTGAATTGGATTTAAGTGAGCCAGGGCTGTAGTACATAGTAATAGGAAAGGCACAGTCAGTTGATAGTTTTAACCTCTTTCCTAAGGACAATCCTTCCTGAGTTTTCGCAATAAACAGCAACATTGACAGGTTTCATTTTTAGTTTCTTTTCATGTTCCTTGCCTGCTCTTAGGGAAACTATTTTTTAAAATTTTACAAACGGATATACAATAAGGAAATGTAGCAAGACCCATGGCATAGCAACTTCTCAAAAGGGGAGCATGGTATGATCTATCACCTTGTTCGTGGGGAAAGTAGGCTCAAGTTTTAAGAGCTTGCTACAAATATCCCCCCACCAAATGTAATTCTGGGTACATGATAACTAATGGAGGAGCTGTTCCTTTGCTTACGGAGCATGTCTTAGTAACCAGGTCAGTTTACTGCTGGTCTGAATCAAGCAGGATGTTCCTCAGGGCTGATGCCCATATGGGGTTTGGCTATGGTGACAACTGGCAGACTCTGTTTTGTACACCTTTTGCTGGACCTCTAGTGACTCTTCAGACATTTCAAAGTGCCATTTTTGATACCCATTCATCTAAGAGCAGGAAGGTATAGTCATGGGAGGGACAAATAAAGAAGAGGCATCAAATATTCATGGCCCCATGTGAGTAAGCTAATGCTACCATTTTCTGTTCTCCTGCCCCCATCCTGATGCTTTTCAATAGCTCTTGCCTTGCCCTCCAACCAGAGAAGTGACTAATTTTTTAGTGAATGTTATAATGTTCAAAGTATAAGAGGGAAGGGATCAAGGCTATGTATACCCTTAAAGTGGATGCTGAGACTTGAATATTTAAGACTTAATTATTTTCTCCTGTTCAAATCAATTAAACAAACAATTGTTAAATACTTTCTAACTGGAACAAACTTTGTAGAGTTCTGAGTTATAGACAAATGATAAATATTGTAAGACTTTATTCATGTCTCGGGAATTTATCTGTTCAAGTTGAGGACATAAAATTTGTACACAAATAATTATGATATAAAATAAAATATGACAAGTTTATGAAAGAGCTATAAACAAATTGCTATGCAGAAAGGAGGGTTCATTTCTAGTTTGAGTGAAAAGTAAAAGCTTCATGAATGAGGTTGCATTTGAACTGGGCCTTGATAGATGAGAAAGATTTCAAAAGAGGATGAAACTGAGGCAGAAGCCACTGCATATATTCAAGACAAAGTGAAATTAGATACCAGAACCAGAAGAGACTTGAATCAAAACCTATATATTAATAAGATTATTGATTTAGAACTGTTAGGTAATTGAATCTAGTCCAAATGCCTCATTGTACAAGTAAAGAACCTAAGGCATAGAGTGGTTAGGTGATTTACTGAAGGTCACATGAGTCATAAGTTGTAGAAGTAGAATTTGAGTACAAGTTTTATAATTCCAAAACCACGAAGCCTTATTAACTTTTTACCATAATGCTATACCATATCATCTTTTCTTGTAATAATTGCCTCTTCAGGGGCAGCTAGGTGGCACCCCTGGATAGAGCACCGGCCCTGGATTCAGGAGGACCTGAGTTCAAATCCGGCCTTCAGAGGACACTTAACACTTACTAGCTGTGTGACCCAGGGCAAGTCACTTAACCCCAATTGCCTCACCAAAAACAAACAAAAAAACCAAAAGATTACATTGTATATCCTGGCATATAATATTTCCCCTCTTCTCTAAAAGGTAGAGATTGATGAGGCAGTCTTTCAGGGGTCCCTGTTTCTAAAATTCTGAGCTTCTGTTTGCTAATTCTAAAATAATAATTAATTTTTAAATCCTCAAAAGTGATGTGAAATTGGAAATGTGTAGCTAAAATACAGAGAAGTATAATAGTGGTTCTTCCCTAGATAAATTAGCAATTCATACAATATATAGTTAATGTTTTAATTAACATGACATTTTGAATCCCAAGAGATCTTGTTATAAAGGACGATATCTAATTTGTTGAAACTCATATGCCTATTTTTAATTTCTCCTCATTTTTAATATGTGTAATTATCTCAAATTTTGGAAGTACTATAAATGAATATACAAAATGTATGTATTAACAATATAAGATCACAAAATGTATGTATTAATAATATAATAAAGATAATTTCTTCAGAAAAAATATAACACACCCCTTCCCCCAAAACACCCCTTAAACACAGACTAAGAAAGAAAAGATACACACACATACAGATATACACACATATATACATATATTAATGTATGAATATGTGCATGTATTTCAGTTAGTTAGTCAACAGTAGTGAACCAGCTTTAATTAAATACTTACTATGTGCCAGCCATTATGTTATTTCCTGGTTATTAAAAAAAGGGAGGATGAGGGAAGCAATACCTATTCTCAAGGAGCTCACAGTCTAATGGAGTAGAAGACATGCAAGCCACTCTGTACATACATTATTGTTGTTATTTGTCCTTTGTTATTGAAGTGGTGCATGACATCAGCCCAGTGTCATAACTTGCACTGAATTGGAATTAAGTGAAGGAAGGCCACCAACCTCACTCTCTCCTCCAGAGCCATTTGGGTCCAGTGGCAAGATATATATCAGGAAGACTGGATATTTTTTTAAGGCAGTTGGGGTTAAGTGACTTGCTCAGGGTCACACAGCTAGTATGTGTCTGAGGTGAGATTTGTATTTAGGTCCTCCTGCCTCTAGGGACAGTGCTCCATTGACTGTGCTACGTAACTGCCCCCTACATATATAAGGGATAATCAACAGGGGGAGGCACTAACAGGGGGATTGGGAAAGATTTCTTATAGAAGGTTGGATTTTAGCACAGACTTGGATGAAGCAAGAAAGATAGGAGATTAAATTGAATAGGGAGGGAATTCCAGAAAAGGAGGACAGCAAGTAAAAATGCCTGGGCTCAGAAGATGGAATGTATAATATGAGGAAAAGCAATGAGGCCAGAATCATTAGATTGCAGTGCACTAGGATGGGGATGGGGATAATGGATAATGGATAATGGATGAATAATTAGATATAATAATATTGCAAAGGTAGGAAGGGATCACATTATAGTAGTCGTAGGCCTCCACCAGTGGCGGACAACCATGGATCGGCGCCTTGAAGAGCCACAGGCCACAGTGTGGCTGTGCAGTCCGATATGGGAGCCGCAGCTCCTGAGTGACTTATAACCAGTAACTGCCACATCCTATGTTGTATCTACCCCATGAGGAGTAGCTGGAGTGTCATCTCCAGGGCGCTGGCCTGGGGGGATCAATATGGAAAACAAGCTGTTGCCCATGCAGCAGGTTTTCCCTCTCCGCGACATTGGTGAGCTTTAAAAACCACAGGATTTTATATTTGTTTCTGGAGGTAATAAGGAGCCACTAGAATTATTGGATCATTATTGAATTGAATGGGAGAGGAGAGGATGAAGTGATGAGATCTGATTTTTAGGAAGATTAATTTAACAGTTAAGTGGAGAATGAGCTTTAGTGCAGAGACACTTGAGGCAGTGAAACCTATCACTAAGCTAATATAATAGTCCAGACTTGAGGTGATGAGGGTTCTATCAGAGTGGTGGCAGTCTCAGAGGAAAGAATGAGATGTACAAAAGAAAGTGATATTAAATTAGTGTAGCTTCAGAAACAGTTGAGGGATGACCAATATGGTATTTGCTGTCTGACAACTCCAGGGAGAAATTGCCAGGAGCAAAACAGAGGCATGAACACAATGTTCATATATCTGACCAAGAGCCCTTGATACTGTCAGTGTGTGAGGGCTTGTGAAAGATTATGGCAAATTGGTTGCCTAGAGAAATCATTGGTATGTTTAATGCCAGGTTCCACAAGTGGCATGCTGGCATGAGTCTGATTGAATGGATGATGCTTTCACGCTTTCCCAGTCACCAATGTAAGGAAGCAGGGCTGGTGTCCTTGCTCTCATGCTTTTTACCTTGATGTTTACAACAATGTTTGTCAGATGTCTTCAAGGAGGGTAAGAATGGGCATCAAGGTCAGTCACTACCGAGATGGTAAATTATTTAACTTGAAAGGGCTACAAGCCAAGACTAAAGTGGAGGAAGAGTTTGCATATAACTTTTTGTTTGCAGATGATTGGGCACTTAATGCTGCCTCTGAGACTGAGATGAAATAGAATACAGATTGATTCTTTGCCACTTGTGCTAATTTTGGCCTGACAATCAACATCCATATGTGGAACCCTTGGTTACAGTAAACAGAGATTTTGAATAATGTGCATAAGTTCACCTACCTTGGCAGTATATTTTCAAGTGGTGTACACATAGATGATGAGGTTGATGCATATATTATCAGAGGTAGCTCAGTATTTGAGAAGCTATGAAGGAAAGTATGTGAGAGAAGAGATATTACCAAAACGAAGGTCTACAAAATTGTTGTGCTGATCTCACTGTTGTATGCCTGTGAAACTTGTACTGTATACCAGCACCATGACAGGAAACTGAATTGCTTCCATTTCAGTTGTCTTAGGAAAATTCTGAAGATCACCTAGCAAAATAAGACACTGTAAAGAAGTCCTTTCATGAATGAACTGCCAAGCATTAAAGCTCTACTGTAGAGACTGCAACTCTGTTAGGTTGGACACCTTGTTTGAGTACTAAATACACATTTTTCTCAAAAGATTATTTTACAGAGAATGCCCACAAGGCAAGCACTCACATGGAGGTCAGAGGAAGTGATACAAGAAGACTGTTAAGGTCTCTCTGAAGAACTTTGGAATCAATTCTGAGACATAGAAGACACTGACACAGGACTGCCCAGCATAAAGTGCCTGCATCAAAGAAATTGCTTTGCTTTATGAGCAAAACAGAATTATAGTAGCTCAAAAGAAATGTGAGATGTACAAATTTATAGACATGTCCACTTCAAATGTTCATATGGGCTATTTGTTACTGACCTGTGATAGAGCCTTCTGAGATCATATTGGTCTGATAAGCTACAGTCAGACACACTGTACATCGACCCTGACACAGTGATGCCATTTTGGTCTTCCTCGAGCAGAAAGGACCATAAAAGTACTCTCAAATAAGTACATCTCTCTTTGACTACTGTGATATGTAGAGGCAGGTCCTAAATTAGGGATCAAATAAAAAGACAAATTGGAACCCATTTTAACAGAAAGATTTTAGTTCCTGTTACATGATCACAGTCAAGAGAAATACTAGGGGAAAAACTTAGAGGAACTGAAAAATCTAACAAGAAAGAGAAGTCCATAAGAGAAATGACACAGTGTATTCAGCACTGGTCATTTGATTTATCACTGTGTGTTAACTTTAGTTATGAAATTTTGAAGCACAAACCATTCCTATGTAGTATACTCACAAACCGCCTGTCATCAAAATTTCAGTTAAGATATTTTAAAGTGTTAAACATATGACATATAATATATTACTTGTTTGGTGCTTCTGCCATGGGCAACAAAATAAATATTAATAATTGATAGTGTTTTCATCTGAAGTGCTGCTAAAGTATTTGCTGTTTAGGTATTTTTTTCATTTAAGAATAACTGACTTTTAATTGTAGAAGAACAAATTGTATAACTCAGTATTCTGCTTTGGAAATGAGTCTTTTATTCCACCATCAAATCAAGCTATAGCAATAAAAACTGGACTTCTCCTTTCATCCATCCTACAGGGAGAACGTGCATTTTCTTTAATTCAAAGACCACAAAAGCTAAGTGGAATGACTTCTGATTCATATGGGTGATATTTTGAGATCAGTTACTGCTGTGATGTTCCTGAGATATATTTGGTTTCAACACTGCAAATGCATTGCTCTCTCTAAGTTGTCCTAGAAAATCTGTACTATTTTTCACTGAGGCCATCACTATAATAAATTGGTTTCCATTGAAAACTAATATTCTTCAGACTTACCTATGTGGGGAATGTTTATAGCATTCTTCTTTTGGGATACTGAGGTTATTTGTAGTAGTAAAAATATACTAGGAGTCAGAAAACGATATGTCAACCATGTGATCTTGCAAAAGTCATTCAATCCAAACTGTGGACATCTGGATAAGCCACTGTATTTGTGGATGAGGAAAAAGTTGTCTACAGATATGAAGAAACTTAACTAGCTTATCTAAGTGTCAGAATGTAAATTAGAACACAGGTAATAAGACTCCAACTCCAGCACTCTTTTTATTGTGACATGCTGAATTCCACTCCTCTCTGGGACTGTTTCCTCAAGTGTAAAAATCAGGGAGTTAAACCAGATGATTCCTTTCCACTCAAAATCCTATGATCCATTTAACCATAAACCACTATACATTTCTAAGGCACAATTCTTTAAAATCTAAAGAGATTTGTAATATCTATGTGGGTACTCTTACTGATCAAGATTGCAAATCCTCCATGCCTCAGTTCTTAGGATTTTTGAGCACTACAATTTGATCACCTGGGTCTAATAAGCTTCTGATGAGGCTCTCTGCAAGTATCTGGCTTAGTCTTTAGACAACAAACAATTCATTGCTAATCACCTCCATGTTATAGTAAAGCATCAAAATAGAAATTTAAAGAACAAAGGTATTGGAATTGTAGTCACTATGATTATTTTAGAGACTTGCCCCAAGGGAATAATGTGACATACTATGAATTGTGTCTAGTTTAACACTGTATTTTATAAAACATAAAGAAAAGGAATATACACTCCATTATTTGCTTTTCTATCCAATTTCATCAGAATTGGTATGCTGATTTTTTTGTTAATAACCTCTCATAAATATTTTTTCTTTTCAATTTATCTAGACAAATAGAAGAAGTTATTAATATCTATTTCCCTAAGGAACTTTATTTCCTTGGGGTCATAAACTGAGAGGTCTTCTTAATACAACTAATAAATACTATAGGTCATAAGGTACCTCTATAATACTTTTATATGTACTCAAATCTCAACAGTGGTAGGACCAACATAAGTTTGCTTTTTTTATGATTTATTTAGTTTGATCTCCCCAGTCTTTTTACCCAAAGCAAGAAGTGTTGACATGCCTTCTTTAGAATATGCAAATGAACTATACCTATCTTCCAGTACTGAATCAAAATTTTTGAAATTAATTAATTGCTTTCTTACAGAATCACACACATTAAAAAAAAAAGCTTACAGTATCATTTGAAAACATCTTTCATTTTGTTGTCTCATTGCTCACAGCAGTAACAACAATGGGGCTGTTATAATAAAACAGTTTAAAGAGAAGGAGAATAAAACACTATAAGCTAGCAAAGTCTTTATAATCTCCTCAAACAATAATACTGTGTTTCACTGAACTTTTTTTTTAGCTAGAGGATTTCTATGAACTTAAAAGTCTCTTCTGTCACTTAGCTTTGCATCATGAGAAAGTTCCCCCTTAGAAACCAAATAGCTCTCATTTGGACTCTTTCCCCCCTCAATGATTGTTAGTCTTACAGCCACAGTTCAGTGAAAATCTGATATTTGTTTACATTCAACAGCATCCAGATACATTATAAATATTGCATTTCTGAAAACATATCTACTTGTAAAATATAAACTGGGAGATTTGGCTTCAAAGAACTGTCTTATCTCAGGTGTTTCACTGTAGTATGCAGAATGCTCACATGGAGCTTATACCTAGTATTACTTGAGTTGCAGATTTATTTCATCTTGTCTAGCAGCATCAGCTATTTCCTTCTGCTGCTTCCAATTATTATGATTATTTCCAGGCTGAGTGAAGATTGGCAAAAGCAAATATAGAATGGGAGAAAAGAGAATAGCCTATTCCCCCAAGCTAACATTCAAGCTTATCAGTCTTTATTTAACTGCAGAAACTGTTTATTAATATTTGGAGCTAGCTTTCTCAGGTTGATTTTTGTCCTTTTTGGCGTTACAGCCATAAACTCTGTGTGTGCTCAGAGCACAGTTTAGCAGTATAATGCGGCATGGATCTAAGTTATTTACTTCTTTGAATACTGTGGATAAGATAGTTGTCCTCCTAAAATGGTGGAGTTGATGAAGCAGGATAGTGAATTTTTATAATACTCTTGCTGCAATAATATAGGAAAAAGTGAAGTAGGAGGGAAAGATACTTTTAATTCTACATACTGAAAATATTAACATTTCACTATACATAGCACCCATTACCCCCCAAAGCTGCATATTTATACACATATATGCATACACATGCAATATTTATATATGCCTTCTTAGACATATCTCTATCTAAATCCATGAATGGAGGTCTTTTTTCTCTATGATCTCTATATAGCTATGTATATTATCATGAAAACTACTAAATATACATCTTGGACAATAGTCAGTTTCTTGATTGCCATACATGTAGTAGACTTAGAAAGGATGTAAATTTGCTAGTCAGATTGGGTAGGAGGCAGACCACACATTTATGCTGGTTGTGTCCTTTTATAGACCATTTCTAACATTCTGGAAAGAGGGATTGTTCTCTTGCCCTCAAGGACATTGGTGATATGACAAGCACTTCTAAGAGGTTGGTATATTTTCTAATAAATTAGGCCTGTATATTTTAAATGAAAATGGATATCCAGCTGGAATGGAAAAGAGAAGAACAATTAGATGTTGACTTTCAGTGAGGTTAATTCTGTCATCTTTTTTTCTGTGTTTATATTTCTGAGGACTGGAACAAAATCTAATTCTATCTCTGCAGTGAATATATAAAATACAGAAAGGGCAAATAACTAGAATGTATTTAAATGTAATATGTTTTCTAGTGAAGTAAATATAAGTGCTTTTATGTCATTGGACTTAAATGTGTTAAAAATCAAATTAGAATTTTTAATTCCAAAATTTTAATTATATCCCATGTAAATTTAATCCTAAACTATATTGAATGGTTATATATTTTTTCTATCTATATTAAGTACTTGCATGTATTGTATATCAATATTATATTGGTATATGGTCCAGTAGTTAGCATTATTTTTTACATTGCATAACTTTTTTGTTTTATTTGCTGACACTTTTTGTAGTTTATCAAACAATCTGTTTTTTTTCACTGATTCTTTGTTCTATGTACAGTTCAATTTATGAAATATTCCTTGAGCATGCTTTGTTCTGCAAAAGCCAATTCTTTCTGGGGAGTGTCAGGGACGGCTTTCCAGAAGAAAGAAAAAAAACACTACAGACACAGAGGAGAGGTAAAAATGACAATTTTAAAAATTGAAAGGAATCAAAATACTTGATTTTTATGGAATTGTCAGTAGGACTTGGAATGGTGTTTGTATTCAAGTTTTTATAATGTTATTGTGTATACCAAATTTTATTTAATCCAAATTTTATTTAACAAGGAAAACATAATTCTTAGTAAAGTATGCAGTATTTTTAAAAGAGGCAGGTAAAATTTCATCTTTAATGCATGAAGCATTACAAATAGTTTTACTATAAGTAATTTTAGTATAAGCTACATACACCCAATACTCTATTATAAGCCAGATATTTCTTCTGGAAATTTACATTATACACTCTCCAAGTACCTCTTCTCCTCAATAACAGTTTTTAAGGAGCCAAGGGTAGTAGCAGCTACTCACCAACTGTAAGAAAATTCCCTGAAAGTATTTCATAGATGAGATACATATCAAGTATTTTTAGGCATAAAAACACGGACACATTTAGTTTCAAGGAAACAGAATTTTTCTGACTTAAAAATAATGCCAACTAAAGCACTTAAAAAACACTTAAAAATTTTAATGTCATGGTAATTGACCTGAAATTTGTTCTAATTCAACACAATGATGTAGAATCAGTTTAAATACATTTTTTTTCAAATTGTTATTTTTTTGTGGCTAACCAAATCTTTAGAGACAAGTCTGATTGTTCATTAATCCATATAAAATTTACAAACCATTATTGTAGCATTTATATGTATTTAATTTTCATCTTATATTTACTAACAAATCTAGTTATAATTCCCTTTTTATTTTTGAATTTTAATGCCTTTTCCTTTTATGACAAAATATTTTTTTCTTAAAGTACCAACACCCTCCTTTATGACAAAAACAAATATTTTGGCCAAATCAAAAGTAATTTCCTATAATTGTATGGCTCATTTTTCATCTGTAATAACTCACTTCTCTACTGAGAAGAGGGAGGGAAGGTTTCATCATCAGTTTTCTGAGGCTGAAATTAGTAATATATTTTCCTGATTTTTTGAAAGTTATACTATTGTAGCCATTGGGTATTATTCTCCTACTTCTACTAATTTCACTCAATGTCAGTTAATATTTGTTGTTTGGCTCAATATTTTTCCATTACATTCATATATTCATATATCAACATTAGGACAGCTCTTAATATATTTGATTTCCATTTAAATAATGATTTGTGTTACAAAAAGTGCTTCTATTAGTATTTTGTTATATATTGGATATGCCTTGCTGTCTTTGACATCCCAGAAGATACATCCTCCAGTGACAGTGTGTCTTCCTTGTAACTATAAAGTTAACAGAGTCCAGAGTAGAAGAGTTTTTTTGCAAATGGTAACACATTTTCTACTAGCAAATAAACACCACTGTCATAAAAATTGATATAGATACATGTATAGAGATAGGTATTCTCTATACATCTATGAACAATTTTGTGGTGGTTGTGAGAAGTCACATTCTTTATTAGAATATCATCGAGAACTTTTAATTTCTATTAAGTTGAAGTGAAACACAAAAGAGCTGTATCCTCAGAGTTCTGAGTGTATTTAGATTAAAACTATTACTACATTGTTTCTTAAGGATATATTATTATCGTTCACAATGCAAGATTTCTTTATTCATGACCCTCAGTGATTTCATGTACTCCCAGTGTCAATGATGACTTTTATGTGAATAGTTCATGAATCCCTGTATATAGCGTTGATCCCTCCTTAGAATTCCACTCCCACATTGCCAGAAGTCCAGTGGATTTTTACATGTAAATATTATATTCATGCTCCAACTTCTACATCTAAAATTTAATTCATTTTTCTTGCTTAAACTACCTCTTCCTCCAAAGTTTCCTCTTTTGGTTAAGGACACCACCATTCTTCCAGATGTCTCTATCTAAATTCTTAGGATCATTTTTACTTTCCCCATACACATCCATTCAGCTAACAAGTGTTCCCCTTCCCTACTTCATGATGTTTCTCAATTACAATAAATAGGGCTTGCCTACCTTTACTTCTCCCCTACCAGACACTCTAACCACACAGTACTACTTGTTAGTATTTATTCATGCCTTTTAGATTTCCTGCCTCAATGCTTTTGCTTATGTCATCCCCTCTCCCTAAAAATACATATATATTTTCCCTGTTTTCCCATTATCTCTATCTACACCTAAAGTACACCTGAAATAATTCTTTTCATGGAACACTCTTGACAGAGGTGAGTTCTCACTGTCATATTTTCTTTATTGCACTTATCCCCACTTGTGTATATGTATTATCTTCCCCTGTTAGAATGCATGCTCCTTGAGGTAAAGGGCTATCTTGGTTTTTTTTGTTGTTGTTTTGTTTTTACATCTCCAGCAGGGTAGCTAGGTGGTTCAGTGGATAAATCACTGGCCCTGGAGTCAGGAGGACCTGAGTTCAATTCTTACCCCAAATACTTACTAGCTGTGTGACAGTAGGCAATCACTTAACCCCTTAACCCCAATTGCCTTAAACATCCAGGGCTATCTCCAGTCCTCTCTCTCTCTTTCTCTCTCTCTCTCTCTTTCTCTTTCTCTCTCTCTCTCTCTCTCTCTCTCTCTCTCTCTCTCTCTCTCTCTCTCTCTCTCTCTCTCTCTCTCTCTCTCTCTCTCTCTCTCTCCACTATACCCAGATGGCTGTGAAGGAGAGAGGAAGGCTGGTGATTTTGCACAGCCCTCTTTCACTTAAATCCAATTCACTGAAAGTCATGACATCACCTTGATGTCATGGCTCTCTTTGGGAAAGAACAACAAACAACAAATTTGTATCCGCAGTACTTAGAATATAGCCTGCCACATAATGTGGGCTTATTTACAGCTTTATTTTTCATTCATTCCTTCTTCACTTAATTCCTTCTCTATAGTTTTATACACACACATTACCCAGATAGACTGGAAATGCTTCAAAGACGGGGATTATTCATATTTATATTTCCTACAACCTCACCACACTGTATTGCACATAGTAGTTGCACAAGTATGAGAAGAAATGTGAAATAAATCCTTAGTTAATTTCCATAACCCTAGACTATGAATGCTGGTAAAGCATAATATAAGCTTACTATAAATTCAAGTCAAACTTCCTTTATGTAAGTAAAAAAAAAAATCTCCTTTACTAAAGTTCTGCAGTTGAAAGATAGAAAGGCATAAGGGAGCAAGATGTAAATGAATCCCTTATCTTTTGTTTGCAGCAAGTGCAGACTCTAGAACCCTTCTTTTTCTGAGTGAAAGCAGGCAATTCCCTAAAGCTTCTGCAACACTCTATCATACCATTTAAATGGAGAGAACACATGGCTCCTTCCTGAGACTGAGACTAATAGATTTACTGCAACTGTAACCACAAATAACCACCTTACTGATTAGGTTCTTCTTAGCTACTGAGTTGTTTAATTCAAAAATACCTTTGTTCTGAGGAAACAGTTCTAATTATGACTTGTTACCTTGGTCTTAACAGAAGCTGATTAACAAAATGACAGTTAATAATGGAGTTGGAATATGATTTCCTTAAACCTTGAATTTCTTAGAAAGATCCAGTTATAAGTGAATGATAAATTTGGAAAACTGTTATCTTCATGCATCACATAACAGATTTTCCTATTTGGATTACCAGAAGAGAATGCAATTAGAAGCTGATAAATATCATTTCATCTAATATGGCACTGACTATATTGATTTAAATTTCAGTACTAGGTTAGTTTATTGTTTATGAAGATAACAGAGATGGAATTAAATTTAGATTGGCAAAATATTCTTATGAAAGACAAGATTTAGAGCTGGGTATTACTGACAGATCATCTACTCTCCATTTTTAAATGACAAAATTGAGGCCCACAAGGGTTTAAAAGACTTGCTTAGCTGGGGTACAGTCTGAAAATATTTTGTGCTGTCTTCTTTGAAAATATATAATCCCCCAAATTGAGACAAGGTGTTTCTTTTTAACAATACGAAGATTATATTTTGAGAGAGCTAATACATAAGGTTCTTGATAAATGAATTAGTCAATAAAGCCTCCTCATTAATACACTAAAAACATTGGTTCTTGTAACCCCAAATCTGTCTTATGCACGTTGTCATGCCAATTTGTGAAAAATTTAGGAGGAATTTCCAATTAGATTTTTAATATTGACCTGGTCATTTGTGTGAGTCTTCTTGAAGGATTCTTTCTTTACAAACAAAAATAACACAATGCCCTCTTTCTTATTTCAAACACTGACATGTCCTGGCTCAGCTCACTCTCTCATTGAGTTAGTCATATATCCTTTTTATTCATTTATTTGCCTAAAAATTATCTATATTAATGGACTCCATGCTTTGTAATGCAATAAAAAGCCAAAGAGGGAATTTTTTGTCTTTGTAAAAAATATTTTTCAAAAAAAATAATTTGAATTATTCACTTGCTCATGAAATGAAATCACTAAGAGTGCCACAAATGCTTACAGAGTATGTCCTGGTCATGTAGCCACGGGAAGAGAATTGAAAATTCAATCTAATAGTTTGCAATATAATCATAATACACTGTGAATAATTTAAGATAATCACTGTGGGCATTCCATCAATCAACATAAACTTTAATTTGGTAGTGGTCTTTGAAAAATGGCTTCTAGTGGGTGGGAAAGAGGGAACAACTCTTGATCCTTAGGTCAATTCAGGGATAAAGATCTTTTGACTAAGATGGTTTGCTGGACATGCCCCATACATATGTGCCCAAATCCATGCTGAAGGACATTCTAGCTCACTGGAACCTGCCACCACTTGTGTTCTATTGCATAACTTTCAGAAATTCTAGTTCATTTCCAAACTAAAGTGAACTCTAAGATGAGACTTTAGTAGAGGTCAAGTAATACCTTAAGAGATGTCTTGCTGGAAACTCATTACCTGTTGACCTACTCTCTTGATAAGGCTTCACAGTTAGCAAGGCTCATTCTCAAGGGCCTCTGTTGCCATGTCCTTATCTGAAGTTTTCCTGACTTTCTAAGGACATTCCAGAGCTTGAAAGCTGCTAGCATAGTCTTGAGGTTCTTCCATAGTTCTTCTATAACTTAATAAAACAATAAAAAATCGAAAAAGTGTTTTAGTGAGTAATGCTTCTACTACCTTTCATTTTCCATTTCATTCCATTGTAATACAAATGATACATTCCTATTCTTGCTACAAAGCCTGCTAGGAAATGGAAATGTCTTTAAGGAAGAACTCCCCAAACCTTCTGAATTCTTATCTAGCTTTCTCCACCTCATGTCATTTGGAGATCACTACTTTTTGGACCTTCCCAGAATGGGACTCAGAGCATCAAAAATACAACCACCAAAAATACAAAATTTTTCTCAAAACAGTTTAGTATTCCCAAAGGGAGAATATATACTGATCCTAGTATTTATCCAAGACTTCTGTCCTATTGGCGTTTGTCTTAATTTATTTCTGATTTTTAATTCTAGAGACAATTATAAAAAATAATCTGAATTTGAATTTTAAATGAAATTATTATTCTTGAGGTATTTCAGTCCTGTCTGACTTCATGACATCATTTTTTTGTTTTCTTTTCTAAGATACTGGAGTGGTTTCCCAGTTCCTTCTCCAGCTCATTTTACAGATGAGGAACTCAGGCAAACAGGAATAAGAAATTTGCTTAGGGGTGACACAGCTAGTAAGTGTCTGTGGCCAGAGTTGAACTCAGGAAGATGTCTTCCTATCTTCAGGCCCCCAAATCTTCCACTGTGCCAGCTAGCTACCCCTTTAAATGAAGTACTATACAGCTAAAATAAAATAATTCAGATACACTGAAGGGCCCCAAAACCAAGCCCTAAAATATATTTCTGTGTTTAGGGGCATTTTCCCAATATGAAAAAAGTTTGTGATGAAATAATGGGATTTAGCAGATATTCAAAGACCCACCTGGAGATTAAGCTATACTGACTGAATCAAGTGAGAGTGACTGACTGCTGATTAAGCCTACTTCAATTAATTGGATTGTAATCACACCGGCTATCCTTAAGATCGTATTGTTCTCAGAAACTAGACTGTGAACCTCAACTTGAGAACACCTTCAAAGATAATGGATTTGATGACGCCAACCAATCAGCTTTAAGGCAGTGTTAAGGACCGCCTCTGTTCCAGACCTATAAAAAAGCTTCCACAAACAGCTTGCTAAGGAGTTCCTGATTAAAGCAGCTCGTGGAAGGAGGACTTCAGGAGAACCCAACCAGGCTGGAACTCTAGGCTAGACTGGAGCTGAAGCTTCTGGTTTAAGGCAACCACAATTAGATTTAAACATCACAAGTTGTAGCTCTCTGTAACAAGGTTATGTCCTCAACAAATTTCATATTTTATAAGGAAAAATACCCAAACTGAAACAGAACAAATGACTTAGGTATGGCAATACTACGACTAATTTGAGTGACAAAGAGAATTGAGCTAAGAAGGTGAAACAGGGATTTCTATAATCCACTATATTGCCTAAAGGGTAATAAAGTATTGTTAGCATATAATAGCAGACTAATATTGTTGGTGGTGTTAGCATTTTCAGTATTTTGCCCAGAGTTATTTCCTTTTGCATGAACCATCCTGCCAGGCTGCCTTCACTATTTCATTATCATTCCTCATGTTGCTGAAGTCAAGCACAGCTGGCTGCATATGCAATGAAACAAGTGTGTAAGGCTTTAGAGTTATGTAATTCTCCTTTTTGCTAGCATTTTGGGGAAAGCTGCATAATGTCAGAAGTAAAAATAAAATTACAATAAATGTTTGGGGTTTCAGCTTAAAGTACCAAATCCAGCAAATGCTATTAATTCAGAAATGACATTTTACATTTCCAACTTTTAGACTTCAGAATTTTTCATACCCTGTAGTGGGTATTATTTAGTTGGTTTTGGGAAGGAGCAAAGGAAGGAAGTCAAATAAATGAACCTGGCTGTGAAAATGTTGAAAAAACCCCTCATAATTGTGTATATTGGCTTCCCCATATCTACCTATTATGTATGTATGCATGAATGTATGTATGCATTTGCACACACACAGACACACACACACATATGTGTGTGTGTGTGTCTGTGTGTATACATATGTGTGTGTCACACAATGGAAGAGAGCCATAATACCTTAGTTCCTATTGAACTTTTAAAATGGTGCACCATTTTCTTAGTCCTGAAGGTTAGTTAGCGGTTCAGTCATGTTTAACTGTGTTCTGCCTTACTCCCTAAATCCAATTAAGCATGAAGTTCTGTTGACCCTTCCTATGGAATACCTCTGCCTTTGATTATCACAATCACAGTTCTAGTGCAGACCATGATTTCCCATTCCTGATTAGTGTAATTGCTTCCTAGCTCATATTCTAGTTTCTCTTTACTTCTGAAGGATTCCCTGCCCTTCCTCAAAACATCCTTCACTTTTAATAGTTCATGGATTTTAATTATGGCAGTGTGTGTGCAAAAATGAAGTATTGGCACCATTGAAAATTTTCTTTGGCCAAATCATCCATGTCTTCTGTACCTACAAATGCTGATTGTGTGGTATGTGATTGGGGAAATTACACATTTAGTAGTCCTGATTGAAATGTCCAGAGTACATCTGGTTTGCAAGCTTCTGATAGAAAAATAATTTGTGTAATGCTGAAACTCACAGAATAAAATTTCTTCAGAGACAGCATCTTTAGGTATTCGGTATTTCCCAACTTTAACTAACATTCCTAGAAATCCTCTATAGCTGTATCACTCACTTGTGAGTCTGCCTTCAGGACCCCTTCATAAATAAATTCATTATTGTATTAAATATTGAATTGTCATTTTTTTCTGATTTTAAGTAAGCATTTTTTATCTGGGCAATGTTAGCCTTAATAGATATTATTTAACAGTAACAGCAACATTGTGTGATGATTAACTGTTACAGCCTTGACTCTTTTGAGCAGTGCAATGATCCAAGGCAATTCCAAAGATTCCATAATGGAAAATGTTCTTCACATCCAGAAAAAAAAAACCACCTGTGGATTCTGAATGCAGATTGAACCATAATGCATCTACTTTTGTTTTGGGGGTTTTGCCCTTTCATTCTATTTTTTTATTTACAACATGACATGCAGAAATATGTGTAATGAGATTGTACAATATATACCTATATCACATACCTTGGGGAGGGTACGATGGAGGAAGAAAAGTTTGAAACTTAAAAATCTGATGAAAACAAATGTTGAAAACTTTCTTGCATGTAACTGGAAAACAATAAAATACTTTTATGATCAAAAATAGGCATTTTTTAGCTTTTCACTTAGACCTTCACATTCCCACCCTCCTTTTATTTTTCCTCCTTCAAATTCCATATGCCTACCAAAAGGTTTTGATTTTTTTTCCTGAAAACCCCTTATGCCTCTTGGTCAATGCTGTGAGCACTGACATCTCTCTTCTCATACATCACTAAGATTTGATGTACTATGCTTTCCATGAGTATTTGTATTTTCTTAGGACATAATGTCTTAAGACAAAGTGCAGTCTGTGTAATAATAGAATTTTAGTAACCAGTTCAATCTCATGGTGTCAATATCCTTGGGAAGAGGGAATCTTCCAGGTTCCCCTAAAATTGTCTCATTCAAGAAGTGGCTCATTCTGTTGTTTTGTTTTGTTTTGTTTTTGCCAAGTATTGGCTCTGTTTCTTGATGTAGTGATTAATATTTTAGACCGGTGAGCCTTTTTGAGGAATGGGGTGTAGGCCATCTGTGTTTATGTATATAGATTGTTTCTCTTTCAATTTTGATTTAATTTTTGTTTAAAGTCTAATTATGTTTCATTCTGCTGTACACGTCAGGTTATCATAGCATCCTTATGCTGCAGCATCAGTTTGAGAACGAAGCAAGGCATTTCAAATTAAATGCAAGTGGTCCTGGAGGAAAAATTGAAAGGTGACTTACTTCCAATGGGGCTAAATTCTAGTTTGTAATGATGTAAAGGTACTCTGCTGTCTTTAACCAATAATGTATACCTTTTAATTCTCTGCAATAGATCAGTTGACCTATACTTTGGAAATTTAACTTTCCAATGCAGCTAATATTTTACCTGTTCTGAGCCACACTAGCACTAGACTCATCTTGAAATCTTTTGCTCACTTTTGTTTTCATATAATTTCTTTATTTTAGATTGTTCATTTGACATTATAATGATAGACATACCACTTTACTGAAATGAACCTGAGATCTCATGGTGAGGACAAAATATTTGGCAAGTAGAATTTTATTTAAACATTTTCCCATCTATTTTATAATAATACAATGCAGAATTACAGTACAGTTAAAGAACTAAACTTCAAAGCCAGTAGCAGATGCAAAAACACAAGGCTGGTTTGTGAGCTGGCTGAAAGATAACTAGTGTAATCTAAACAAGAGGAGTCATGTGATACCATTAGAAGTGCCTGATGTAGGTATCTTTTTTTCCCCCTGCAAAGATGATCCAGAAGGAGGACTCATTATATGGCAAAGTCTGTGTTCAGGCTCCATTCTAGTGCCCTCTCTTTCTCCCCACTCTTTTTCCTCTTCCTTTGTGCACATCATTTCCCACCTCCCATTTCTCCCACTCTCTTTCTTATACCCAAATAGTTGGTAGTAAGTATAAAACATGCTATGGACATGTTCAGAAAAACTCACCAGCCCTTTCTCTTTTTCTGTAGAGGATGCTCCTTCAAATACTAAGGAACAATAAGTGTAAATGGTCCTCTCAGAGAAACTGAGTATTAAAAAGCCAGTGACGTGCTTGTTTCTTCATGGGATACAATGTTTCAAAAAACCATTAATCCATATTCCCAGGGTTGATATTATTTCTAAATTTGTATTTTAAAAATAAAGATAAAATTGAGAATCTAAGAGAAATTATCCTACAAGATTCTTTAAAAAATGATCTAACCATTACTGGTCTTTTTATTTTGCCCATGTAAGTCTGATATTTAAATGGTTTGAATTTCCTTCCTCCCCCCATGCCACCATTGAGAAGGCAAGCATTTTGATACAGGACATACATGTGTAGACATTCAAAACATTTCTATATTAGTCATGTTATAAAGGAAAACATAGACAAAAAACTTAAGAAAAATAAAGTTTAAATGAATATCTTTCAATCTGTATTCAGAAAACATCACTTCCTTCTCTGAGAATGGATAGCATTTTTCTTCATAAATCCTTCATAATTGTCTTAGATCATTGTATTGCTGAGAATAGCAAAGTCATTCACAGCTGATCATCTTAAAATATTGCTGTTACTTTGTACACTGTACATTTCATTTTGCTCATGTCTTTCCAGATTTTTCTGAGAGCGCTCTGTTCATCATTTCTTATAACACAATATTATTCCATCATTATCATATACCCAAATTTGTTTATCCATTCCCCAATTGATGAACATTCCCTCAACTTCCAATCCTTTGCTATAAATATTTTTGCATCTATAGGTCCTTTTCTTTTTTTTCTTGGTTCTTTATATCTTTTTGGATGCAGAACTAGGAAGTGGTATTGCTAGGTCAAAGAGCACAAATGGTTTTATAGTCCATTGGGCATAGATCCAGATTGTTCTACAGGATGGATGAATCAGTCTACAACTCTACCAAGAGTACATTAATGTCTCATTTTCCCCACATCCCTTCCAACATTTGTCATTTTTCTCTTCTGTCCTTTTATCCAGTCAAATAGATATGAGATAGTACCCCAAAATTGTTTTCATTTACATCTCTCCAATCAATATTATGAGAACATTTTTTTTTGCGGGGTAGTGAGTGTTAAGTGACTTGCCCAAGGTCACACAGCTAGTAAGTGTCAAGTGTCTGAGGCTGGGTTTGAACTCAGCTCCTCCTGAAATCCAGGGCTGGTGCTTTATCTATTGCACCACCTAGCTCCCCTGAGTTAGAACATTTTTATAAAAAATATGGCCACAGATAGCTTTGATAACTTCATCTGAAAACTATCCATATCTTTTGATCATTTATCAATTGCAGAAAAGTTCTTTTTAAAAATTTAATGCAGTTCTTTATATTTTTGAGAAATGAAATCTTGATATTTTCAGAGAAACTTCCTTCAAAGTTCTTCACAATTATTATTGCTAACTATATTTCCCTTCATCCTATTCCCTCCCCATGATATTTACTCTATTTTCTATCTTCTTTCACCCTTTCCCTCCTCAAAAGTATTTTGCTTCTGACTACTGGATTCAGAAATATGCCCTCCCTTCTATCACCCCTCCTCTCTTATCCCCTTTCCCTCCTGATTTCCTACAGGATAAAATATGTTTCTATATCCAATTGTTTGGGTATGTTATTCGCTCTTTGAGCCCATTCCAATGAGAGAAAGGTTTGCTCACTCCCCTGCACCTCCCCCATCTTCCCATCTGCTGTAAAAGTTTTTTCTTCCATCTTTTACATTAGATGATTTACCCTATTCCACCTCTCCCTTTCCCCCAGTACATCTCTCTCACCCCTTTATTTTATTTTAATTTTTAGATATCATCCTTTCATATTCAACTCACACCTGTGCTTTCTATCTATACTCCCTCCAACTGTCCTCAAAATGAGAAAGTCCTTAGGAGTTACGTGTATCATCTTTCCATGTAGGAATGCAAACAGATTAACATTATCAAATCCCTTATGATTTCCTTTTCCTGTTTGCCTTTTGATGCTTCTCTTGAATCCTCTATTACAAGTCAAATTTCCTATTCTGCTCAGGTCTTTTCACCAAGAATTCCTAAAACTCTTTTCTTTCATTGAATGCCCATTTTTATCCCTGAAGTATTATATTCAGTTTTGCTGGGAAGGTGATTCCTTGGTTTTAATCCCAGTTCCTTTGCCCAATGGAATATCATATTGCAAGCCCTCTGATCTTTTAATTGAAGATGTTAATTCTTTTGGTATCCTGACTGTGGATCCATGCACCTCCTTTTCCATTTGGCCAGTTCTAATTTTTAAGGAGTTTTTTGTTGTTGTTGTTTGTTTGTTTGTTTATTTTTGCTCAGTGAATTTTTGTGTCTCCTTTTCCATTTGGCCAATGCAATTTTTCCATGCATTTTCCTTCTCATTGGCTTTTTATACCTCTTTTACCATTTGGCCTAGTCTGTTTTTTTGCAAGGCAATGAGGGTTAAGTGACTTGCCCAGGGTAACACAGCTAGTAAGTATCAAGTGTCTGAGTCTGGATTTGAACTCAGGTCCTCTTGAATCCAGGGCCGGTGTTCTATCCACTGCACCAACTAGCTGCCCCCCGCTCAGTCTATTTTTAATGTGTTACTGTCTTCAGCATATGTGGTGGCTCTTTTACAAAGATGTTAATTCCCTTTTCATGATTTTTTATCACTCATTTATCCACATAATTTTCCTCTACCTCTCTTACTTGGTCTTCAAAATTATTTTTGTGATCTTCCATGGACTCATACCGATACATATTTTTCTTGGAGGCTTTGGATATAGGAGCTTTGTTGTTATTAGCTTCTTCTGAGTGGGTTTTGAACTTCCTTGTCAGCATATTAAATATCTGTGATCAGAATTGTTTTTTCTTTGCTCATTTTCCCAGACTATTTCTTGACTTTCAACTCTTTGTTAAAGTAGGGCTCTACGTCCAGGGTAGAGGGTGCACTGTTTCTACTTTATGGGTTTTGTGCAGGTGTTTTCAGAGATACTTCTAGGGACTTGTAAGTTTTCAGTCCTTCCAAGGTGGTATGATCTAAGGAAAGGTATGTTTACTACCCTTCTGACCTGTGATCTTGTCTGTGAGAGAGTACATGTAGACTCTTCTGCCCTGGAACTATGATGAGGGCGTCCCTGCTCAGCTGTAGCTGAGAGCTTTGGTGTGTTAGTGCTCTTCCTTGCCCTTATACTGACACTCAGGGATGCAATCCAGATCTGAGTATGGGCAAAGCAACAGAGACCTGTCCCAAGTGCCAGCAAAGAAACCCCTGTAATCTCCTTCTGACCAATTGTTCAACCCCTTTACCATCTGTGAACTGAGAGCTCCAGAAACAGCTGCTGCAGCTGCAGATTCAGTGTCTCCCAAGGCCTGCTCCTGGTTTACTGGGATCTGGTCTATACTGGTATGGCCTGTGCTGGACTGTGCTCCACTCTCACACCTTCTGGTGCACCTGACCTCTTCTGCTGACCTTCTAAGTTGTCAATGTGTAGAAAATTATCTCACTCTGTCTTTTTTGTGAGCTCTACTACTCCAGGAATTCTCTTATGTCATCATTTAAAGGCATTTGGATGAGTTTTGTGGAGAGCTAAGGTGATTCACTGCCTTTGCTCTGCCATATTGGCGTTGGTATTCACATTTTGAATAAGATACTGGAATTAAAGTAGGATTTCAGTTCAAATCCTGAATCTGATATTTGTTAGCTTTGTGACCTTGGAAAAGTCATTTAGCCTTTCTATTTCTCAGTAACTTTATCTATAAAATGAGGAAGTTGGACTTGATGACCTCTATGGTCCCTTGCAACGTAAATATATGACCATAATTATATTTTTAAAAATTATATCAGGAACAAAATTGTCAGTCATCTGTCTTATATCTTCTTTGATTTCCCAACCCTTCATTTTATAGATGAGCAGCATCACTAGTTAGTAGTGAGAAATAAGGCCTAGAACATAAGCCTCCTACTTCTTGGTCTATTTGATGATGGTTTCAGTTTAATACCTCTCCCAAATATTGTATTTCTCTCATATTTTATGGAAAAGTATCCAATTGGTTGTTTTCTCCATTCAGTTAGCATGTCTATTTAAATAAGTCATATCAATTGTGCTAGTACCTTCCCATTGAGCCAGATGCTGTATATTTTTCTGACCATTTACTATGGAAGTGTTCTTCTATCTCAAACCAACCATGTCTACACTAGCATAACAATGCTTCATCAGCAATGCACATTTGTCAAGATACCCTGTCTCAACCTCATGTCGTGTCTTTTCTGTATCCCCTATCTCCTCAGTTAAGTCTGCTTTAAGGAGCAGACTAGTTACTCTTAACAGTCGCTTTGCTCCTGACACTATTTTGCAAATTAATAGCTGTGATATTTTAACTCTGATCACAACTTAAGGTTATATAACCTTACTGTGAATTGCTTTTGGTTAATGATTTTGCTGCTTTGAGTTCTTTCCATGTTACTGAATATTGTCATGATGTAAGAGACTCCAAATTCTGTGGATTCATCAGAAATACTTCTCCCATTAAGAGTTTACAATTCTTGCAATCTATTATTTTTTCCTCCCTCTGGTCTTCATAGACAATTGTTAAATTTAGAACAATGTTTTAAAGGCATATTATGTTTTTCCTTAAGTTAGTCATTTTGAATTAGATTTCCCTTTTGCTAACAGTGTGTAAAGGGCCTCTTTCTATGGATATCTAGGTTTTCACATTACTTTAGATCAGAGAGACCCATTCAGTGGAGAAAGAGTTCTGGAACCATCAGTCCTAGTGGGTCAGGCATAGACAGAGAAAGTGAGAACATCACTGTGACATGAAGCATAGCTGGAAGAAATGTGGAGGAAGCCAAGAAAGAGCAGGGAGAAATAGGAAAAGAGATATTTTTAATCCTTTTCTAACCCAACTCCTATTCCCTATGCCTCCCGTGTTTGTAGAAAATGAGGTTCTTTTACCTTTCTGCTGATGCAAGAATGCAGTGGAGGAAGCACTATTGTTTCATTGTTTCTTGCCTCTAACCTCACATGGAATTTGATTCAATTGGGTCCTGCTAGTCTTTAAAGACCTTCCTTCTGTGATTGGGATGGAGTGTTGTAGGAGGAGCAATTGTGACCTTGGTATTGAATGTAAAGCTTTTTGTAGTCTGGGGAAAAAGGTATGAACCCACCATAACCTGTTTCCTTAGACGGGATCTTGGCGCATAGCAGTGGTATAAAGCTGAAGGTTGGTGTAAACGATTGGAATGACACCAACTGCAGGAGAGTTACTGTAGGAAAGTGCTGCCATGAGGAGAAAGTGTCTGAGGGCAAGCCATTCAGTTTTCCTGGTGTAAGGAAGTGATGCTTGCCTGTGGTACTGTCAATCAAGGGTATCAGCCATTAGCTTGGAGATGTGTGTGTGTGAGTAGATAGGATGTTCCCAGTTTCACAAGAGCTTGTTGGGATGAGAGGGGTGTGGCTTACTCTCTTTCATCAGGATTCTTGTGGAGATTGGAGCTAAAATCGCTCTCCCTTTGATAGATAGATGAATCTAGGCCTCTTTTCTCTCTCTTCACCAAATTCTTATTCTCCTTGATGAATGCTTAAAAGTCAAACTCTTGCTAAAGCTTATAATTTATTGGTGACCACTTTTTGGGTATTTTAGCCAGACTAGCTAGAATTTTAGCTCCTAACATTGGTAAGGACTAGGGCCTTTTGTTAAGGACTTGGGCCTTTGTGTATAGTTTTGGGAGGTACTGTGCTTTAGGACAGTGTGAATTTTTGCTGTGTACTAATCTTTCTGCTAGGTACCCTTCCCTTTTATTCTAAGTGAATTGTCCTTTTTCACTTTTTATATACCATGTAATTAGTATTTATAAATCAAGAAGAAGACTTTTAGAAAAAGAGGAAAAAATAACAATTAATGTGTTTTGGGGGTATTAATTAGCATTTATAGGATCCTGGGGACAACAGAAGGCACCTGACACAAAAGCATTAAAATTCCTTTTCTGGCCTCTTTTTTTCTTCCATAACAGGACAAAATTTGAAGTATGAACTGAATGACCTCTAAGAGGTCTCCCCGTTCTGGATTTTGAAAACTTATACAGGATATATTATGGTAAATGGTAGCTTTTGGTGGCTATGTGCTTCCCTTGATTCTTTCTCAGTTGTGTTTGCCTGACATTATTTCGATTGTCTGACTATTCTGACTGATCCAAGAAAATTCTTAGAGTTGAACATCCATGAGAAATATCTGCAGTAACATGTAATTTTTCTTTGGCCACTTTCTTTAGGAAGCTCCTTAATGCAAACACTTTTGTATGTATGTCTGCTTATTCCAAATGAAATCTTTTATTTTGGCCTAGTCCCTTAGCTCACATAAGTCTTTGTATAGTACTGTGCAAAGAGCCTGAGACTAGAGTCAGGAGACCTGCATTCTCTTCCAAGTGCTGCCACTCACTTTCTCTCAATGACCTTGGGGAAGATAATACCTCTAGAATTCAGTTTGAGCATTTGTAAAGCTAGTGGAATCAGACTAGCTGATGACCCTGAGTTTAATATTACCAGTCCTAGAGTTGAAAGGACCCCAGAGACTCATTTTAAAAGAGGAGGAAATTGAGGCGAGATGTTAATTGACTTTTCCAAAATCTCCCAGGTAATAAACATGAGAGTAGATATTTGAACCCCAGGTATTCTGACTCCATATCTACTGTTCATGTTACTATACCATGCTACCCCTCTCCATTAGAGGTTCTAAAATTCTATGATCCTGCCTGGTACCATAATAGGTTGCTTATATAAATGCTTGTCCATTGCATTAGAATCCATATTCTCCTTCAAGTGTCAGATCAAGCAGCATCTTCTCTATTAAGCCTTTCTGTACAATCCCCCATCCCCAATGAGATGTTAATGATCTTACAAAATCACATTTTATCTATTTCGCATATACCTATACTTGTACACGGTTGCCTTTTCTGTACTACATTTACACTGTCTTGATTCCAGGGACTGTTTTTGTTCCTTGTCTTTCTGTTATCACCACCCAGGACACATCAGGAAGTAGGTCCACATAATGCACCTTGATAGATTAATGCATATCTAGCAATCCTTTATATATGAGACCTTTATTATTCAAATACTGAATTTATAAATGATACAGATTTTCTTGGTATAATGAGTAAATAATAGAAAATATTTTAAAAGCATGTTTTACTTTGAGCGACCTTAGGTTCCTTCCCAGCCTCCATGCATCCTGGAATGTATTGGCACTTCTCTTTGGTGATAATTGCCCTTATATCTTGGGACACTTATTTGAATTGTCATTGTGTATTCAGGCAGTAATGTTATTTTGTTTGGATATTCCAAAAACCTTGAATAATTTCACCAGAGGTGCATTTTTGAGGACTGTTGAGATTAGAATTCTTCTAAAGTATTCTTTTCTGGAGTACATTTAAAAATCTGTCAGAAGTTTAGATGCTGTCATATGCTGCCTTGTAGGATGGCACATATTTTCTTTAACCTGTCATACTTGGATTACTTATTTGAATTTTGTTACCTGTTTTTGTTTGTTTTCATTTTCTCCTTATAGTACAAGGTATTCAGTAAACTTTATCATAGATTGCACATTTAGAGGCCAAGGGTTGGAACGGCCTTCCCTTGACTCAAATTGCCCCCTCCTAAAGCATCTCATAACAGCGGTCTATTGCCCTCTGTTTAGAATTCCTCCAGAGATGAGGAACTCACTTCCATTTCACTGAGGGCATTGATTCTATTTGGAGATAATCCTGATTGCTAGATATTTCTTTCTTATATCTGGCTGAAATGCATTCTTAATTTCTAAATTGTTTCTTAATAATCTGGTAAGGATCATCTCCTCTGAAGATGAGTAGTTTTCCATGAGATAGCACTTAAAATATTGAACTGGTAACCCTCATTGCTGGGCCTGCATTCCTTTTCCACCGCCTTACTGAAACCCTCTTTCTAATGCTTATAAATTTAAATTTTAGCTATTTAAAAGGATAATTTTGCCTTCTAAGTTCATTTCTTTTCTGTAAAAGAGGAAAGTGGGAAGTAGGGGATCTGTCCCTCCTCTTAATCCCATTGCTACTAGTTTTGTTCAGGTCTTTTATTACTACATATTAAGAGTATTGCAATAGTTTCCTTATAAGTTTTCTGCCTGTCTTCTTTCCTTTCCCCCTTTCATTTTTTTCCCCACATAGATCTGGACATATTACTTCTTTTCCTAAAAATCTAAAATGACTTTCATACTACATCCTGAATGAAGCTCATATTCCTTTGGTTGGCTGCTGATACACTCTTCTACCACTATTGTACTGTCTGTTCCCATCCTCCATTAATGTTAGTGCTGTCCCTCTAGGATTACCCCAATTAATATATTATTCTTAATTATTTTATTTTTATTTTTATTATCATTATTTTTATATGTTTGTATCTTTGTTGTACATAGTTATTTATATTTATGCCTCCAGTTAGACTGAATTACTTGAGAGTAGGGACTATCTTTTACCTTTCTTTATAATTCTAGCAATTAGAACTGTGATTAGGTCATAGTAGGTATTTAATAATGTTAGTTTACTTACTAACATTCTTATGCTGTGTTTTTCAACCAAATCTCTGCCCCCAAAATGAACTGAATTTTCAAGTCTCCATGCCTTTGCTCAGGCTGGTCAGTAGACTGGAAGTTACCTCTTTCTCCATCTTTACTTATTAAAATCCTAACAATCCTTTGTACCTCAACTAAAAAAACAAACAAAACAACCAAAAACCCGTGCTCCAGAAGCCTTCCTAGATTTCCTCCTTTTCAAATACTTTTTTCCATTCACATGGTGCAATAGTGTATTATGGCTGATATGTATTGTACTAGAGCTTAAATGAATGTATTCTGGGCCAAGAACTCTTAATTCATTGGCTTAGAATCAAAGAAATTTAAGTTAGAAATGAACTGAGATGTACTAGATTATAAGACTCTTTAGAGCAGATCAACATCTTATTTTAACTCTTCATCTCCTTATCACCAAGTATTGTGCTCCACAAACAATGGACACTTAATAAATGTTTATTTATTGAGCAATTAAATTATTGACTTCTTTCTTTATGCCATATATTTTACATTAAAAATTTGCCTATTATTTTCAACCAGCAGTCTTACTTTGAAGTCATCCACTTGGTTACATATTAGACTATAGGAAGATCACCATCTCTGTTCCTCCATATACTTAACAAAACTTACTTCAGAACCCATGTCAAGTCTAGAGCTACCAAGAAACACCCTGGAAGAACAATTTTGTGGTTTAGATTTGTCCACAAGGGGCCATATCCTAGTGTCCCTTGAGTAGCTGAGTTGGTACCAATTATTGGATCTCTGAGATAAGAACAGATTTCCTTTTTTGGAGCCCTATTAGTTTGTACTAGAGGACTTATGTTTGAAGTCTGGTTCTAATCACTCCTATGATGTTAGACAAATCATTTCCTTACCTTGAGCTTCTCAGAGTCCCAGTTTTCACATCTGTGAAATGTGGGGTGGGGGTGTGAACTGGAAAACCATTAAGCTCTTCTAGCTTTGATTCTCATTTCATAGGCCAAAGCCTTTCTTTTTTTTTAATTTTTTTTTTTTTGGTGAGGCAATTGGGGTTAAGTGACTTGCCCAAGGTCACACAGCCAGTATGCGTTAAGTGTCTGAGCCCGGATTTGAACTCAGGTACTCTTGAATCCAAGGTCGGTGCTCTATCCACTACGCTACCTAGCTACCCTCTTACTTTCTTACCTTATCCATTTATTTGAGGTGGCATGTTTACTGTCTGTTGATAATCCAACAATGACAGCCAACAAAAAGTGCCTTGCTTAATTGCAAATAAGCATACTAATTTTGTGCTTAAAATCTCAGAACAAAGGCACATACATGAAGAGGGATGGTGTTTTTTAGTTTGTCTTTCTCAAGTCATAGTGAAATTTCTTTTATAATAGGAATTTTTTAAATTGAAAGTTGCAGTGTAAGTAATGATTATAACATGGGAAATTTGTTGGTCAGAAAAAAAGGATTATTAGGGTTGAGACAGTAAAAACTTTAGAAGCCTTTAATGATGTAAAAGTTATTTAGCTATGGTGGAAAATGGCCTTCTGGGGGGAACCCTTTTATATAGTGGTTCATAGTCTCTACCTAACCACAGGAAATGAAAAACATGGTTTGTCTTATTTGGCCAGCATTTAAATATAAATTGGTTAAAATTTCATATTAAAGCCACGTGTTCCTTCAGTAAAATGAAGCATCATAAATACATGACAATTTTATTTTACATTGTGATTACATTTTACAAAATAGCATCCCTTCTCAATTCTTTTTGAAATGCATTCTTATCACTCTTTTTCGTGCTATTTTCTCAAAGCCAGTAAGTACAACCAACTGAATTATTTGCACTACTGTGCCACAGGGAATGTCCTTAGATGTTTCTATTACCTGATATTATCACAGACTTTCAAATCTCTTTCCTCATTAAGCCGTGGTTTTAATAGAGCTACTAACAAATGGCAATGCTTGCTGATTTGAATTTTACCTTCGGTTTCCTAACCTTTCTTACTCCCTGGTGCGGGTTGCTAAAAGCATAGCAATTACTTGCAAGGTTCTTTTGTTCTTTGGGTGTTTTTTTATTTGTTTTGTTTTGTTTTTTTAAGGAGCCAGAATAATTTTTAGAAGGGAAAATCAGCCCCTAGATAATCAATAGTTGAATTTAATGAATGGATTCTGGGCCCAGGAACTTTAATTAATTGGCTTGGATCATAGAATCTCAAGTTGGAAACAAACTTAGATATCATCCAGTCCAACCTCATGCCCAATGCATCATTGACAGTTAGGCATCTAACTTGTGCTTGAAGACTTCCATTGATGTACCACTCACTATTTATAAGGCAATTTTTTTGGTTTAATTATTTAAAACTCATGCCTTTCATTGAAATCAATTTCACTTAGTTTATAGCATACTAGTACTAGTTCAGTCTTCTCCCTCTTACAAATAACAACCTTTCAATTAATTATTTCAAAGTGAGGATCATATCCTCCCAATGCCATATATTCTCTAGATTAAATGCTTCCAGTTCCTTCAATTGTTCCTCACTTGAAATAATTTTTATACCTTTCACTGCCTTAGTTTGCCTTCACTTGACCTCTTCTTACTTTGATTCTTTCTGTTGATATGAGAGTTATAGAAATGGAGAGAGAGGGAGAGAGAGAGAGAGAGAGAGAGAGAGAGAGAGAGAGAGAGAGAGAGAGAGAGAGATGTAAAGGGAGGTGGAGAGGGTGGAGAGAAACAGAGATGGGGAGAAACAGAGTTAGAGATGGAGAAGAGATAGGGAGAAGGGAAGAGAGAAGAAGGAGGGAAGGAGAAGGGATGGAGGGGAAGATTTAGACATTTGAATTGTAAGCGTATAAGTGATCTTATACAATTGTACCATTCTTGGGGGGGGGATAGCATCCACATATCTAAAACTCCTTTTTTTTTTTTTTTTGGTGAGGCAATTGGGGGTAAGTGACTTGCCCAGGGTCAGCACTGCTAGAAAGTGTTGTGTCTGAGGCTGGATTTGAACTCAAGTCCTCCTTAATCCAGGGCCGGTGCTCTATCCACTGTGCCACCTAGCTGCCCCTCTAAAACTCCTTTTAAAAATGTAATATCCATACCCAGGAATCAGAATGTTTCTCAAACAAGGGAAAATTTGAATAAAAATTTCCAGCCTTTTTAGATAGTCAAGGCTGAAAAGTCTGTTATAATTCCTAATTTGTTCATAATTCTTTTTGATACAGATTGTCAACTCTGTCATCTCTAATTTGTCAGACACCTTGTAGCTTTTTGTCTCTAGTTCTTTTTATTAGAAACTGGAATATATTCTTCCAAAATGTAGGTAATTCAACTCTTATCTGCCCTAAGAAACTTTTGGTTCTAAAAAATACTGCCAATCAATCATCAAGGGAAATTTGCAATGACCCAGTTTATTTGAGTGGATTTATATGGAACTTGAAAGTTGTGTGTGAGAAACAACTCTCAATAATAAATCTTTTTCATCTTGAATAAGTCCCTTGGAACTCATTTAAACACAGGTCTCCCATTGACTTTAAAGAAGCAACTTAGGTAATACAATAATATTCTCTATATAATTATGTAACTAGTGGAGTTCATGTGGGATATATAAGAAAATAAGAACTGGGCCATAAAGAGACCAGTATAGTTAGATTAACATTTGAATCTTTTTTTCCCAAAGTTTTACTCAATGGATATAAGATTACAGGTCCCAACAATTATTAAAAATTTATCTTGAATTCATGAACTATGGTATTAAACTTTTATGGTACATGAATACTATCTCTCTTTTCTTAAGTCTTTACAATTCTAAAAGAACTGCTAAAATTGCCAAATACAGAGAAGGAAGAAACAGGACTCTGCCATGGATATATAGAGAGGGCTTTTTGAGTAATCAATTATATATGTTGCCTTTTAGATTTTACTCTAGAGATATGAGACTGTGTTGAACTACCATATGATCTGATTGATAAAATCAAAGCTGGTATTGTAGGTTCATAAAAGATGAAACATGCAATTCCAAAAGGATGTAGTTTTAGAAAAGAATCTAGACTGTGTGACCCTGGGCAAGTAATTTAACCTTCATTGCCCCACCCCCAAAAATGGTAATGAGTATATGGAAATTATCCAATCAAGCCACTGGATCCTCTAAGACATTTTCTTGATTTAATTAAATTCAATAGCTAGGGGGAAGCTAGGTGGTACAGTGGATGGAGTATTGAACTTAGAGTCAGGAAGTCTCCTCTTCCTGAGTTCAAATCCTGCCCTTAGACACTTACTAGTTGTGTAACCCTTTTGACTCAGTTCCTCATATGTAAAATGAACTGGAGAAATAAATGGTATACCATTGCATTATCTTTGCCAAGAAACCCCAAAAGGGGTCAAAAAGAGCTAGACATGCCTGAAAAAATTTCTCAACAAAAAATGTATTACATCATCATGTTAGACTCTGGGAATACAAAGAGAAAAATGAAACAATTCCTTTCATCAAGGAAGCTTTAATTCATTGGAAGAGGGAAGTGTCATGAGGACTGAAATGTCTTGTTCATAAATATAGGCATACTCAAGATTTTATATATGTTCTGCTACAGTGGAAAAATCAAGGATGAATATTAAAGTTACTGTGTCCTTGTTTGATGTCAGTTTGCCAACCACCACGGGTCATGGCAGCTGGCTTCTAGGCAGCTGTGAGAACCAGGTGCCTAGGTTGGAATGCATCCCCATGCAGTTAACACAATAGTTGTACCCCCTGCATCAGGGACAATTGAAGGAAACCTTTGAAGAATATCATTGACCTTCTTGAGGACATCAACCATCATTGTAGATCCTCCAAGCTGTTCTTGAACCTGGCTATCAAACTCTAGCAACTGCCAAACTGCTGCAGAGGCCCCAGTTGCTATTATGGTTTCATCTGTGAGGTTCACGCAATAAACCCTATTTCCACTGCAGTTGCTTATGTATTATATAATAGATGGCCTTTCTGCACAAAGGTAATTTTGGTTATCTGACTTGGAATATGTTCACTCTGCTTGTAAAACATCTTTTCTTTAAAGTTTTATTAGTCATTTGCAAATTGGCTGGATCAAATATAAGATTTTGTATGTGCTTGAGAAATAGAAAATGGTTTTGGATTTTGAAATTTAAATTTTGGCCAAGCATCATACAGGATGTGGCCTGGTTTCAAAATGTTTATTTGAACCAAAAATTTAACTGGAATCGAGTGCTGTACATTCTGGAAAATGTTCATTACAATTTTACTGTCATTTTTTTTTTTTGCACCTGAAATATATATTTACACAGTTGGATCAGGATTTGTTTCCCATTCATTCTCAAGTTCTTATTAATTCAGTATGTATGTTTTCTAGGGGGAAATAGATTTCATAAAGTCTTCACATGGGTTTCCTTCTTATACAGTTGTATTTCAACATGAATTTGTATCAGTTGGCCAATATGATTGCATATATAAAATCTTAATGGATTTTATTATTTTTAAAATTGTGGTCTAATTAGTCTTAAGAAAGTAGAAGCTTAGGCAAAATTGATGCTGAAAAAAAACAAAAAATAAAAAATAAAAAAGGGTCAGTCATGTAGTTTTTGCTTTTCATTTCCTATTGGAGAAACTTTGTAAGAATTTTCCTCAATTTCTCAGTTCATTATCAAGGTAGAAGTATAGTCTTAGAAATGTTTGACAAAAAATAGAAAAAAAGTTTGACATTTATAATTTTTATTACACTTTAATTAAAGAAACATTGAAGAAATTAAAAATAGATGAAACTCTGAAAAAGATGCAGGTTATATCAACATATGGTAAAATGTGTTTTAATACTATACTTGTTGCTTTGTATTTTAGGAATACTGTATCTTGGACCCTAGAAACTATGCTTTACAATGACTATAGAACCACAGAGCTTGGAAAGCAACCTAAAGTCTATCTATATTGTCTGCCTTCTTCAGGAAAGAAAATCCAAGAGAGGCACAAAGGTGTCTAACCTATTTTATAATATCCCTGGGGAAGATTTTACAACTTCCCTAAATAGTTTGCTGTAATATTTTGCAATATATATAATCATAAATTTTCCTTCCCACTATGATTTTGACCCAATTTTGCTTATTTCATTTTTAGTAGAAATGGAGGATGGAAGAATTAAGTACCATTTAGACATTTCTCAACCTTTGCTTTTCCTCAAGAAATAATTTCTTTTTTTTCTTTTTCTTACGCCTTAATTGTTGGGTATACTCTATGGTAGTCTACTCCACATCAAGGTCCAAAGTGACCAATGAAGTTGGATAAGGACTATCATCTCTTGAATTTTACATGCTTGATATGATATTCAGTAAAATTTCATTAAGGATAATGTTTTGAAATAAAGTTATTGACTTATATTTTTTGTTATTCTTTACCTTTTTTTTTTTAAAGTCCTGGCTCAGTCATGTCCTTTATGTTGTTTGTGTCTGGAATTACCCTTCTTAATGTTATATCATAATTCAACATTTCTCTTGAAGTTGAGAGATCATATATGGTCATATCATATTTGATAAGTTTGTTCACCCCGGGAGTTTATTTTATTTTTTTTTTTGTGGCAAGCATTTATTGAACACACAGTCATCAAGGTCATTATTTTTACCCATCAAACTAAAGAAACTAAAACTCAAACAACCATAATTATCTTTAAATATGAAAATTTTAAGGGACTAAATATATCAAACACTTCTAAGATATTAGAGTGGACCTTGGCACACATTACACATCTCATATGCATACCTTTGTGAAGAATGTTTGTCTTTGGAACTTATAGTTGATAAATGATAAATAAGTAATGGCAAATATACATATTCACTGGAATAAGACATGCAGTGATAAAAAAACATACTTCTTAATGATTCTTTGGTGATACTAGTGATACTGTGATACTTTTTGAATATCCTGTAAGGCAAAATCTAACTTTACAGATATAGCTCAAGACACATACCTAGAATGGAGAAAAATGTGGATAAAAGAAAACATAAATAATTGCATCTCAGTATCCAGGAAAGCCTCAGGACCTGGAAAGGTATACTTATTCAATATGCATTTATATAGTTTGTACAATGCTTTATATGCATTGTTTATGCCATTTTATCCATAATAGTCATTGCATAGTGGAGTGATCTTTGGACTTGGAGTAAAAATCATGAAATTTCAATTAAATAACTTTTAAAAATATTTGTTTGAGTGCAGCAGGTTTCAAGGCACAGAAAGCTTATATGGGGTTAGTGGGCTACTTGGTATACTATAATAGTTGCAAACTATGTGCAAACCTTACCTATTAGCCTACTAATTTCTTTACTATTGTATTAATTTTTACCTTGCAGTGTAAGTCATTTAAGTCTATGCTTTGCTATTTCCACATAAACTAATGGTAATGCCCAATCTTTTTCATAAATTAATCAATTAAGTCTTAGGTCCACCTTTATTTATTACATAAAATTGGGAAGGCTTTTTTCTCATAAGATTTTTTTTTCCTTTCTCAAATCACTTAGTCTGATATGCTAAAATATACACCAATATTACTGGATATTCATTTACCACCAGTATAACAAAACATTTACAAATTCATTATTTAGCAATATATCTAAGTGAGAAAGCTCACAGCCATATTCTCAACTAACACCAGTAATTGTTAACATGTGTAGAGACCAAAATCCAACAATTCAGTCACACATAGCATGGTAGTTAATGTTTCTTTGTGACAAGTCTCTTCTTAATTTTTCTTTTTACAATAAAAGTTACTCACTTCTTTAGGAAATACTTCTTTGAATTTTCTCAAAGATAATAGTTAACTGCTTCAGTCTCTCAAGAAAGTTTTCTTCATGCTTCAACTCTATTCTTCACACAATCTCTCATCAGCTCTAATAATTCACTTTCCAAAACTTTGACACTTTTCCCAAAATGCTATTCCTCTGAAAAATACAATATGCATGTCTTTGTGGAAGGGGCTATTGAAGTTAATGTTGTATAAGCTTCCTCCGTAAGCAGAATTTTGGGTTCAGTATTTGGGAGGTATTCAAAGTTTAATTAAGCCATGGTCACCCCTAATGAAACTTTAAATAAATAGGAGTCTGGGGGGCAGCTAGGTGGCTCAGTGGATAAAGCACCAGCCCTAGATTCAGGAGGACCTGAGTTCAAATCTGTCCTCAGACACTTGAACACTTATTAGCTAGTGTGACCGTGGGCAAGTCACTTAATCCTCATTGTCCTGCAAAAACAATAAAATAGGGGCAGGCTAGGTGGCGCAGTGGATAAAGCACCGGCCGTGGATTTCAGGAGTATCTGAGTTCAAATCTGGCCTCAGACACTTGACACTTGCTAGCTGTGTGACCCTTGGCAAGTTACTTAACCCCCCATTGCCCCACAAAAAAAACAAACAAACAAACAACAACAACAACAAAAACAACAATAAAATAAAATAAAATAAAATAGGAGTCCTATCTTTGACAGCAGCCAAATGACCAAGGTCAAGTAATATGACCTTCTCATCTTCAGTTTCTTCTCTGGCAAAAGTCAATAATAATACCTGGAGTACTGCCTTTTAGGATTTTCATGTGGATCATGTGAGATGATTTTTATAGCCAAAACTAGGGCAAGATAATCAGTGTTTTGCTCTAGGATGCTAAAATTTAAAAAGCTCTGATAGCCATTTTACTCACTCATTCAGCAAGTAAAAATAACTGATCTTGGACCTTACATAACAGTCATTTAAATTAAAAACCTGCCAGATGGCATGCTTCTTTTCACTTGTAGCTACACCCCAGATGAGCTCCCCTTGGAGTTAATTTGAGGGTGCTTTTGTGCTACTAGGACCAGATGCCAGAATTTCTAGTCATGATTCTGAACTTATATAAACTATTTTAAAACTATAAAGCATAATAATATAAAGCATTCTTGTTATTAGTAGTGTTGTTGTTGTTGTTGTTATTCTTTAATACACTCCTGCCCAAAGATCTATAATTTGATCACAAGGCATATTACAACTCCTATATGATTTAGTGTGCGGTTTTCAAGAATTGCTATAGCCAAAACATTCAATGTGCTCTAGCCAACTCAGTTATGAGCTTTTATGAATATAGCTAGGCTATTTCTCATATAAAAGACATACAGCTGATCTTTGGGCCAATACTTGAAGCCTCTCCAGCTAGGGATGGACTTGCCTGCAATTTTGTTCTATTGGCATAGCCATTGTGTTCTCAGGGTCACCTTCATGCCACAGAGAGGCTTCAGAGCAAGAATTTAATAGAGTATTATTAGTATTGTATAATGGTAAATTTAAGACTAGCTACATATATTTTCTTGGCCATGACATACATAAATTGGAAATGAATGGAGATCGGTTTTTCATTCGGTTTTCAGAACATATAATGTAATGAACATTCATGACTTAGCGTACTCTAAAGACATTTAAAATTCTATTCAAGGTAAAAGGAAGGTTGCATATAGCAAGGTTTCTAAATTAACAGTATTTGAAAATACTGTTAGGGAATAGAACACTATGGCCTCCATGCCAGGAAGATCTAGGTTCAAGTGCTACATGCTGCTTGTCTGACCCTGGGCTGAATCACTGAACTTCTTAATGATCTAGGTAATTCTCCTAGACTACAGGTTAGAGACCTACATTGATAGACTTTCTTCCTTATGAAGTTCCCTGTGGTCAATGAAATCCACGAGGGCATTCTCTCTCATTATACTTTAAATTATATGTTAGTTACATCATTTAAGCAATTGTTACCTTATTAGATTCAAGGCTAAAACATTTCATTAAAGATGGACAGAATTCTACTCCAAAAAGCAGAGAGACTTGTACTTTACTGAAGGTTGGAGACAACATATGGGAAACTTGAGTGTATACGGGCTACAGCTCTTAAAATCCATGAGGAAAATAGAAAGGTCTGAATGGTCCTGGGTAGATTCTCTATGGAGGATCGATGGTAAAAATGGATGAGTCACAGATAATTAATTGGATCTTTTCCTCCCCCCTTCCATAACCAGAGCCATGTCAAACCTTACCTCCCGCTACAAAGGCTCACTAGGCAAACAAGTACTAGTCCTTTTAAAAGAAGTCCACAATATTTGGATTATTTATTAGTTCTCTTTTGAATACATATTTATAGAGCAGTTGTTGCCCAAAAAAATAAGTATGTGCTTACCTGAAGCATATGATATGCTAAGAAACGTCTTTTATCTGGAAATACACTGTTCTGTATACAATGTAAAGATGATGCTTAAAAACACTAGGAATTTTAGAGGATAGAGCATTGAAAGCAAAATTCAAGAGACTTGAAACCTTAAATATAAGCAGAAACTAATGAATGCTGTTTGAGGAAGCATAGATTGTAGTGGTGTGCATTGTAGTAAAGGATGAGGAGTGAGGAATGAGAAGAGTAAGATAGATCAGCTTAATCAAGGTATAAGATTATTAGGTTTCTTCTGTTTATGCCACTGCCTTCATGATACCATTTATTTATACAACACCTATATTTATATTTTTCTCATAAAAAAGACAATGCACTTCTTATAAAGGACTCAGATACCTGTGTAGGGAAATGCTATGTAGATGCTATGTTCAAATATTCGTTAACATTAATAGAAAACTCATGTATCAGTATTTTGCCATGTAGGCACTTGAAAAACATTTTGATTTTCATGTTTCGATTTACCTCTGCACATTATAACTTTTTAATGGCATTCAATATTTGTTGAATATTTCATTTTAATACTAATACTGATGCACCAGAGAAGAAATTCTAGGTTCAGAACAATGGGCATGGAAAAGACCAATAAAAGGATAATTGTTATAGTGCTCAGTGTAATCAAGTTTTGTTTAATGTTTATTGTAATTTATCAGTCACTCAAAAGCTGGGGCAGCTAGGTGGCACAGTAGATAGAGCAGTGGGCCAAGAGTAAGGAAGACTCATTTACTGAATTCAAAACTGGTCTCAGAATTCACTATCTGTTGACCCTAGGCAAGTTATTTTAACCCTGTTTGCCTCAGTTTCCTCATCCATAAAATGAGTTGGAGAAATAAATGCCAAACTACTTCAATATCTTTGCAAAGAAAATCCCAGATGGGGTAATGAAGTCTGACATGATTTAAATGAATGAACAACAACAAAAGACATATAGAGTCCTATGAAGACAGATCTTTCTTTTTAAAAAATTTATTTATTTTAATTTTTCTCAATTACATATAAAGATATTTTTTTGAGGTCCATATTTTTCTCCCACCCTCCCAAAGCCAGGAAGCAATTTGGTATAGGTTATACATTGCAATCATGTTAAAAATATTTTCACATTAGGGGCAGCTAGGTGGTGCAGTGGATAGAGTACCAGCCCTGAATTCAGGAGGACCTGAATTCAAATCTGGCCTCAGACACTTGATACTTACTAGCCCTGTGACCCTGAGCAAGTCACTTAACCCTAACTGCTTCATCAAAACAACAACAAAAAAGACCCCACAAACTGAGCATATGTTGAGGATTCCTGCAATTCATGGACTTTGAGGACCTCAAAATATTTTCACATTAATTAGAACAAAAGGGAAAAAATGAAACAAAAAATAAACAAGAATGATAATAAAACAACAACCAAAAACGTGAAAAAAAAGTATGCTTTGGTCTGCATTCAGAGTTCATAGTTCTTTTTCTGAATGTGGAGAGCATTTCCCACTGTAAGTTTTTTGTCATTGTCTTTGATCATTGCATTGCTGAGAAGAGCCAAGTCAGATCTTTCTTTAGATATATTGTTTGCACGTCCATATTTCTTTACTGATCTATTATCTCTATTGCTATTTCATATTGAAAATGTAGTGTCAGGGGTTAGTGGGTTATAATGGATATGACTGTCCTTTGAGTGAGAAAGACTGGGGTTCAAATCCTGCCTCTCCCATATACTATCTATGTGACCCTAGGCAAATTGATTAACCAAAGAATCCTAACATCATAGAAGTTATAGATGATTTACTGATCTGAATAAAGGAAATTTCCATGAAATAAGTTTACCACACTTGTGATATTGTGACTCTCGAGCTAAGGGCTCATTTTTCTGTACCACACAAAAGTTAAAGTACAAGCATTCACTTTTGATTTTAGAAAAAATTATGCTAATTTATGTTGCTGTAATTCGATAATGTAAATTCAGTAATTGCTTTAAGGCCAGTCATGGAATTAAGCAAAACCAACTTAATGATAAATAAAAAATTGTATTGTTCTCTTGAGAGATAATAATAGTGGTTGTTGTTTATATAAATTTTTTTTCTCTAGTACTTTCTATGTGTTATTACACTTAATCCTCATAACAGCCCGGTGAGTTAGGTACATGCAATTTTTCCTTCCCATTTTCAGATGATGAAACTGAATCTGAGTGGCAAAGTAACTTTACTTGGGTCAAACAAGTAATAATTATTTTACACAGAACTTTTATTTAAAAAGTCGTCATTAAATGAAACTTTTGATAATGTCTCATGTTTTGTCAAGCTCATGGGAGAAAATTAGTGAGCTAAATCTACTTCAATCAATGACAAGAGTTCAAGGCTCATATTTTTTCTTATTACTAGGGTTAAAGAAATTCATATCATATTCTCTTTTCCAAAAAAATAAAGACAGGCCTAAAGGCTGGCTATCTGGGGTGAAGTAAACATACAGGGAGGTAAAGCAGAATATGTCTTAATATCATTTTTGATAAGTTCTCTTTTTTTTAGGTAAAAAGTATATTCAGCAAAGCAAATAGTTATTTATCTTGCTAAGTCCTCTATTGTAACAATGAAAACTCAAAGCCATCATCTGATAGGGAGCACAATTTTCAAACTTGTCTTACAGCACACAAATGCCTTGTCTCTGGTGCTGTTAACAGGTAATAAAACCATTACATTTATGTTTCTTAAGCCTAAACTATATTTCAAAAGCTCCTTCTGAAGAGATAATGCTCTGACTGCTGTTTTGTTGTTGGGATATAATGGGTAGCTTACAGTGTAATGTTATAAGTTCTAAGAAACACATTATGCCATCATGTCTAGCAGTATCATAACACACATTGAATTTTATCTCCATTTTATCTTTTTTTTTTTTTTTTAGGCAATTGGGATTAAGTGACTTGCCCAGGGTCACACAGCTAGTAAGTATTAAGTGTCTGAGGCCGGATTTGAAATCAGGTCCTCCTTAATCCAGGGCCAGTGTTCTATCCACTTTACCACCTAGCTGCCCCATCTCCATTTTATCTTATCATCCATTCAGGAAATTATGTCCATTGTATATTGTGTTAGGCCCTTTTGTTTCAAGGTCTAATCACAGATACCCTAATTGTTTAAGAGCTCATTTTAAAGAAATCTAATCAGAATGGTCTGAATAATCTATACCATTTAAATTCACAGCAAGTTGATGAGTAACCTAGAATTTTAGCTTATTGGTTTATATTCAGGGTGGGACTAGGTCCTAAGAGGGTTATTTTGCTGTTATATAGAGCCCACTGATCTCTAGAAAGAATATGCTTGAGTAAGTGAATGGAAATGATTGCCTCTTAACTCATAAAACAAAGGGTTGAATTTATGCTAAAAATTTGTCTAGATTATCATAAAGCCTGGCAGATGATGTTCTTTTATTAAAGTACTCATACCTATTTAATCCACACAATCTAACTGTTCCTGAAAAGGCTGCCTCCTCTATCCCTCCATTCAGCAAGCATTTTTGAACATCCAGTTTAAAGTATAGCTCTACATACAATTGTTGTGATATAGCTGTACTTTGCATCTACTGCTCTGCCTGGTTTCAACTCAACAGAGCAAAATGTACCAGCACCAGGTGCCCCTTTTTGTCCCCCATAGGTCTTTTCTGCCTCTCTTTATGTTTTCTCTCCTCCTAATAGACTGTAAGCTCCTTGAAGACCAGGATAATCTTTCTATTTGCTAATTGTATCCCCAGCCCTTAGCACAGTGCTTGGCACATAGTAAGTACTTAATAAAAGTTTATTGGATATATCAGATTGAATACCTAAAGAAAACAAATGGCGAAGTGCTTCTCTGGAAGAACATGTGATCTAATATCAGACACAAGACATGAAAAAAGAAAACTGTTGGAGAATAGTTCCCCAAACAATAGCTAATCAGCTGCTTGGTTGTATATCCTGAATTATATGGAAAACTTTTGAGGAGTTGTAAAACCAAGCAGAATTCTCCATGGGGATAGGGGTGATTAAACCTTGAAGAAAATATAGGATTTGGCTCAGCAGAGAGGATGATGGGGAAGTGTGCTTCAGGCAAGAGAGTCATCTTGAGCAGGAACATAACAAGGGCATGGACAAGAAAGAGTAAGGAGATCAGCCTGGCTAGAATGCAGAGGCGAATTGTGACAATAACATGATTGCAATATATCATTGAATGGTACTGACTGGAATTTTTCTGGTTTTCTATTTTCTACCATTAAAATCCTATACTAGAGTTTTGTGTCCAAGGCCAAATTTGGGGTCGGGTCCTCCTGAGTCCATGACTGGTGCTTTGTCCAAAGTGTCACCTAGCTGCCCAATGATGACATCTTTGGACTAAAATTGAGGGGGAGGGCAGCTAGGTAGCACAGTGGTAAAGTACTGGCCCTGGATTCAGGAGTATCTGAGTTCAAATCCGGCCTCAGACACTTGACATTTACTAGCTGTGTGATCCTGGGCAAGTCACTTAACCCTCATTGCCCTGCCAAAAAAAAACAAAAAAAAAAAGTTGAGGGAGAGAGGAATACACTGCAGGAAGATAGAAAATAGAGTAAATATCATGGGAAGGGAATAAGATGGAGGGAACTAGTTATGATGATTGAGTATAATGGCAAAATGCATGGTACCTACTCTGCTGGACTATTGGGAAGACAATTCTTTGTCAAGTTTAAGGTACTATATAAAAGTTATGATGAATAGGATTCTATCCAAAAAACCTGGAAAGGCCTACATGAACTGAAGCAGAGTGAAGTGTACTGTATATAAAATAACAGCAATAGTGTAAGATGATCTGCTAGGAAACAAGTGGTTATTTTCAGCAAATCAATGATTCAATATAACTCTGAATGACTTATGAAAATTGCAAGCCATCTACAGAGAAAGAACTGATGGTATCTGAAAACAGATTGAAGCATAATTTTTTTGATAGTTCCTTAATATGAACTTTTGTTTTTTATGTTTTCTCTCACAACCTAGCTAATGTGGAGATGTTTTGCATGACTCTCATGTATAACTTGTACTGAATTGCTCGAGTTCTTTGGGGTGGGGGGTTGGAAAGGGGGGGGGGAAGAGAAGTTGGAACACAAAGTTTTAATTTGGAAAAAAAAATTCTAAACAGAAACAAAAAAAGAAAATACTATACTAGATAACATATTAAATTTCTTGATTTCTTTCAGGGGGTAGGAAGGGGGAGGAAGAGAAGTTAGAACACAAAGTTTTTAAAAATTGATGTCAAATATATAGTATAGATCCTGGGAATCATTGTTCTATATTCCTTTGGCATCAATTTCACCTCTACTGTTTCTCTAATACTGTTTCACTTCCCTTTATCCTACATTTCTTCATACAGTTCTGAACTGATGCATTGCCCCAGTTTTGGTTTCATATTGATTATAGTACTCCTTATAAAGAATTTACATAACGTTTAGAGATCTGAACAACCCATTCAGGCTACCTGGCCCCTTTAATCACTGGCACATTTCAATCCAATCTTACCAATTATAAGAAGCATATATTGAGATCATAAAAGTGATATAATTATCTTGTTTTTTCTGTTTAAAATTTTCATTTATGTTTATTCAGGAAAAAGTTACAGTATAAAGAACTAAAGAGAAAAAAAGTTCAAAACAGATCCTCTTATTTTGCCTACATGTTTGTCAGAAGGACTTTTCATAGCCTATATAGCCTGAAAGAAATGTTTCTATTTTGGATGAAACCTCAAAAGTTTAATTTTCAGACCAATATTGCTGTTACTGGTTCCAATGTTCTTTTGGTTCTGTTCATTTCACTCTTCATTATTTCATCCATATCTTTTCATATTTTTCTAAAATCAACCTGCAATGTTTGGAGGGAAAAAGACTTCCTAATGATGTTCTTTCTGGGGTTTGAACTTCTTTTGATTTTTCCATCATGCCATCAAAAGACTGCAGCTTGGTAGAAAATGGTCCTTGCAGCCACAAAGCAGATGGTAAAAACTCTTCTGAAATGACATTTTTCTCTGATAAAACCTCAGGAAAAGCAACATTAATTAAGCACATACTATATGCCAGGCACTGTGTAAAGTGTTTTACATATACCATTTCATTTGATCCTCACTACAATTCTGTGAGATGGGTGCTATTGTTATCCCCACTTTACAGCTGAGGACACCAAGGGAGAGGTTAAATGACTTGCTCAAGTCTCACTGTCAGTTAAGTGTCTGAGTCCACAGCTGAGATGATATTCAAATAATCAGTTGGAAAAACAAAACAAAATCTTCAAAGAATGAAAATCTCTATGAATACAAACTTATACTATTAACTTCAAAATGTAGATACAATGGCATAAAAAGGAAACCTCTGGTCCAGGCTCAGTATTTGAGTCAGTAAAAATGGTGACACCTTCAGGTCTTCCTGACTTTAGGCATGGAAATCCTAGCTTTCTTAAACTTCCACCTGAAGTCCTCCACCAAGCAGATGTCTCCAACCAAAAGAGGAAGAACTCCTCTGCCAGTGGTAACTTCCTTCTTCGTGTTCTCCTCTCAGAAATGGGAGGTTTTTCAAGCTGATTGTCTAGCATCATTCAAATTCATTGGTTCACAAAACTGGATGATGGCTCTGAGGGCTAATCTTGAAGCAAAATCAGTGTTCTGGGTCTAGCCGGGAGATAATACTACTCAGAAGGTTCTTGTGCTTATATGCCTGTTGATGGCAGCCAACCATTGTTCTTGGTGGTAAGGAGGGTGGTGGGCCTCTTCTCTACACTGATTTTCCCCTCATTAATGACTGCAGGTCTGGTAATGTCGGGAGACTGCTATTTCCAAAGATTTGGGGATTTCGGTTCTACTAAGTTTACATCAAGGACTAAGTAGATGTGGTGGTCAAGGTAGCACTGGTGTCCTGAACTGCATAGTATATACTGCCATTTTCTCTCCTTGGGTGCATTGCTTCCTTGGCTAGGCTCACTTAGCTGCTCTGTGAATAACAATTAAGAGTGGGTTGGTATGGCTGACTGTTCCACAGGCATTATCTCTCTGGAAGGTGGTTGTGAAGACTAGTCTGGAAGAAGGAAGGGTGGCCAGAGTCAAGGGATCCTGTCACTCTTAAGACTCCATGCACTCATCAAAGAAGGCATTGTGCTCTATCAACAAAGCAGAAAGATTTGCAATAGCTCAAAAGAAATGTGAGATGCACAAATTTAGAGACATCTCCACTCCAAATATTCATATGGACTATTTCTGTAAAACCTGTATCTTGATCCTGACATGGTCATATCATTTTGGTCCTTTCTGAGTATGAATAACAACCAACCAAGGCTCCTGTGTGTATCTTGTGATTTCTTAATCCCTTTTTAGCATAGTCTCACTTGGTTACCACATACCTGGCAGGTCAGAGAAGTCCAAATTAGTCAATGAAGAGATAACAGGATTCAGGGACTTGGTAGTGGCACAAAAATGTTGGGCCTACAGGACTACTAGGCAGTGAGAAAAACCTTTATAGCAAGAATATCATAGAAAAATAGGCAAGGTGACAAAAAAGGGGAGATTAAAGCTGAATAATGATAAGAAATGAATAAACAACCCAAGAAGAGAACAATTTTAATGAACAAGTACATGGCCTGAATAAAAATAGTCATGCAATAAAAAAGAAACTAATGTAAATAGGTACCTTTCATACCTATGGCTAGAGGGAGATTTCTTAAACAAATAAGGAACAGAAGAAATACTGTAAAAACAATTTTGCTCAAATAAAATTAAAAGCTTTTTGAGTGAGAAGAAAAAAAGTAAAAGGATTATCAAATAGGAATAATATTTGCAAAAATATCAGACATAATTTGATGTATAGGGAATTAATAGGAATACATAATACTGAATCATTATCCAATAGATAGGTATTTTAAAGATATGAGATATTTCCATAAGAAGAACTGAAAACTACAAATGGCCATTTGAAGATGTGCTCTCAAACACTAATGATGAGTAAATATGAATTAAATAAGCACTTGAGTTTTTCATCATAACATGCAAAGTGCATGAGAAAATAATCTTTGGTGGAACTAGGAGAAAACAGGCACACTGAAATATTAAGAGTGGAGTTTGCAAATTGATACAACCATTCTGGATATTAATGGTCCTTTAGTAAGCGTGTATATAGCCCAGACTATAAAAGAGATTACAAAAGTCTAATGATCAAAAATATTAATAACAGCATTTGTTATAGGAAGAACTAGAAACAAAGTACCCACTAATTAGGGAATAGATAGAAAAAACTGGTTTATAAATTTAAGGAAACATTATTTCACAGTAGTAAATGTTGAGCATGCAATATTCAGAAAAGTTGCATTAACTGATATTGAGTTAACATAAGCAGAACCCCCATTCCCCACCATCAGAATAATTACACACAATGGAAAAAATGTAAATTAAAAAAAGATTGCTAAATATAAGCTAACTTCTAAGTAACTGGAAAAGAACAATGGAAAAAAAAACCAGAAAATGAAACATCAGTCTCCTCATGGAAGGGTGGTAGGGAAATACCACAGCAAAACATCTATTCATTATCAAATGCAGTCAATGTATGAGGAATTTTTGACCTAGTATTTCCCTTTCTTATTAGAGGTTGCAATCTATTGGGAAAAGAAAGATTCCCCCCACTTCCCACCAAATGACTGTGATATAATGACAAAAAAAGAATATTAAACAAAATAAATGATTGTTAGGCAACTAGGCTAGGTCATCAAAGCCATCAAACATGTAAGAATTGTAAAGTATCTACAATGAAATATTGCATAAATAATGCTCTTACAATACTATTTAGCATAGCAAAGTGAAATAACTAAATATGAAATAGCTTTTTTTATGTTGACTACTAGTGAATATATGGATTCAATAAGAAATTGAAATAGAATTAAATGGGTGAGAATTTTATAGGGGATCTGAGTCATTTCAAGAGCTTTAAATGATTGATGGAATTGTTTATTATATCTAATTTAACTTTGAATTGCATGTGTTTCTTTTTCTTTCATAGAAAAACATTACTTTTATATATTTAAATCCTTACCTTTGACTAGGGTAATTATTTTGGTTCACAAATGAAAGGGGGAATGGTAGGGGAAAGAATATTTGCTCCTCCCACATGGATCAGTTGAAAGATTGAAAGCAAAGAAGCTGAAGCAGATAGTTTTGGTTTTTTGTTTTGTTTTTTTAGTAAGGCAATTGGGGCTAAGTGACTTGCCCAGGGTCGCACAGCTAGTAAGTGTTAAGTGTCTGAGGCCGGATTTGAACTCAGGTACTCCTGAATCCAGGGCCAGTGCTCTATCCACTGCGCCATCTAGCTGCCCCTAGCAGATAGTTTTAAAGATATTTTAAACAGTTATTTTGAGGCAAAATTAATCAATTTTGAATTTTAAAAAGAGAGTGGATAAGGGAAAGCTTAGCGATGCCCTGGAGAGAGAAGAAAGGAGGTGGTAGGGATAAGAAATTGGTTCATAATCCTTCCTATTGATAGGCACCATTGGTTCAGAATACCTTGACTTTCTTATGTAGTGTTCATGTCACTCTTTGTGTGTATATGTATGTATGTTTGTGTGTCTGCAAATAGCCCAACAATCAGAATAGAATAGTGAAGTTGGAAGTAGTGTAAAAGGGTCCATTTTTGTTTATTGAGTGTTTTTCAATGTGTTCATAACTCAAAAGTGGCATGAGAAAATAATCTTTGGTGGAACTAAGACAGGCACACTGAAATATTGAGAGTGGAGTTGCAAATTGGTACAACCTTTCTGGGTATTAATGGTCCTATTAGTAAGCATGTATATAGCTCATACTATAAAAGAGATTACAAAGGTCTAATAATAAAAAATATTCATAACAGCATTTGTTACTATAAGAACTAAAACCAAAATACCCACTAATTAGGGAATAGGTGGGAAAAAACCTTGGGAATTTTTGACAACATTTCTCTTTCTTATGAGAGGTTTCAATCTCATGGGAAAAGAAAGATCCCCCCTTACCTTCCCTGTGCCTCAAATCCCCTATCACTAAAATTAAGGGCTTGGAATAGAGTCCCTAAGTTCCCTTCCATTAATCCATGATCCTTATTGTAGCTCAAGTGTATTTTAATCTTTGGCTCATTTGATTTCAGTTGCATCCAAGGATGATTAAAATATTATTGAATTTTCATTCTTCATAACCTCAAAAATTTGCTTTCTTTTAATAGTATGAAATGCAAAAGTAAAAGAAAAATAAACAGGATGTTAATGTTTTTTAAAGATGCTAATGCTTTCTTCTATCTTTAATAATTATTGGTGCCATATTTAATAATAACCATTTCGCTTATTAAAAATGTCTGATGTGATGATTTTAGTCTATTTTTAAAATAGTCCATTATTACTACATTGTTCCATTTAAAGTCTGTGTAATAGACCAGGTAAATGAGAAAGTACACCTTTGTTGCTATCTAATAAAAGATTGAGAGCACCTACAATCTCATTAGCAATTTAAAGATCACCATAAAATTTCAGAGCCAAGCAAATACTATAAGAGATACAAAGGTGGCAGTTAGGAGTTTTTCTAGATAATCTTTTTTCTGCTTTCTGTATATTATATGACTTAATGAAAAAGGAACATATTACCTTAAAATGTATTCATACATATATCTTTAACAGTAGTTTAAAATGGAAAAGTAGTCTCCATGAAATAGGGTTGGATGTAGAAAGTCAGATTCATTTTATTTCATAGTAAAGCTTAGCAAAATGGACTTTTTTATATTTCCCAAATTATGCATAAAAATACATTTTAACATGAATTTTTTAAACTTTGTGTTCTAAATTCTCTTCCTCCCTCCCTCCCCAGCCCCCTTAAGAATTTAAGCAATTTAATATGTTATAAATGTGTAGTCATGCAAAACATTTCCACATTAGTCAGATTATGAAAGAAAACACAGACACACAAACTTTAGAAAAAAGAACTAACAAAAAATTATGCTTCAATTTATATTCAGATACCATCAATTCTTTCTCTGTAGATGGATTGCATTTTTCATGTCCATCAGAGTTGTCTTGGATAATTGTGTTGCTGAAAATAACTAAGGCATTCACAGCAGATCATCTTACAATATTGCTCTTATTTTGTATACAGTACATTTCACTTTGCATCAGCTCATGTAAGTCTTTCCATGTTTTTCTGATAGCATCCTGCTCATTATTTCTTACAGTAACATAGTGTCCCATAATAGTCTCATCCCACAATTTTTTCAGCCATTCCCCAACTGATAGGCATCTCCCTAATTTCAAATTTAACTTTTTTTTTTAAAACCTCTTTGTGGATACCAACTTTGTAGTGGTATTACTAGGTCAAAGTGTATGCTTGGTTTTATAGCCCTTTGGTTATAGTTTCAAATTGCTCTACAGAATATTTGAATCAGTTTAAAACTTTACCATCAGTGTATTAATATCTCCTTTTCCCCAAATCCCCCACAACATTTGTCATTTTCCTCTGCTGTCCTATTATCCAATCCAATTGGTATGAGATAGTACCCAGAATTGTTTTGACCTGAGTCTCTCCAATCAATAGTGAGTTGGAGCATTTTTTTTTTCTATATGGCTCTAGGTAGCTTTGATTTTTTCATCTGAAAACTTCTTGTCTTTTAATCATTTTTCTTATTTGAACAAATTTAGCAGTTCTGTATGTGTTTGAGAACTGAGGCCCATCAAACAAATTTGCTTCATTTTTTTCCACAGTTAATATTGCTGTTTCACTCAATGCTATTCCCTCCCTGTGACATTTACTCTATTTTCTATCTTTTTACCCTATCCCTCTTCAAAAGTGTTTTGTGTCTGACTACCCCTCCCCCTATCTGCTCTCCTTTCTTTCCCCTGCCCCCCCACCCCAGCACTTATCCCCTTCCCGTCCTACTTTCCTGCATGATAAAATAGATTACTATACCCAATTGAGTGTGTATGTTATTACTTCTTTGAATCAATTCTGATGAGAGTAAGACTCACTCACTCCACCATATCCCCGCCATTTTCCCCTCCACTCTAAAAGCTTTTTCTTGATTATTTTATGTGAGATACTTTACCTCATTCCACCTCTCCCTTTCCCTTTCTCCAAGAGCATTCCTTTCTCACCCCTTAATTTTAGTTTTTTTTTTTAAAGGATATCCTCCCTTCATATACAACTCACACCTGTCCTAATAATGAAAAAGTTCTTGTTATAAGTATCATCTTTCCCATCTAGGAATGTAAACAGCTTAACCTTTTAATATCCTTTCTGATTTCTTTTTCCCATTTACCTTTTTAATGGTACTCTAGGTTTTTGTATTTGAAAGTCAGATTTTCTATTCAGCTCAGCTCTTTTCATCATGAGTGCCTGAAAGTCCTCTATTTCATTGAATTTCCAATTTTTCCCCTGAAGGATCATACTCAGTTTTGCTAAGTAGCTGCTTCTTGGTTGTAATCTCATTTCCTTTGCCCTATGGAATATAATAATGTAGAAGCTTCTAGGGCTTGTGTTATCGTTACCATGGCTCCACAATACTTGAATTGTTTCTTTCTGGCTATTTGCAATATTTTCTCCTTGACTTGGGAGTTCTGGAATTTGGCTATAATATTCCTGGAGGTTTTCATTTTTGGATCTCTTTCAGGAGGTGACTGATGGATTCTTTCAATTTCTATTTTACCTTCTGCTTCTAGAATTTCAGGAAAATTTTCCCTGAAATTTCTTGGAAGATGAGGTCTGGGATTTTTATTTGAACATGGCTTTCGGGTAGTTCAATGACCTTCAAATTATTTTTAAAATTTGGTTTTGAAATTATTTTAATCCATTTTTGTTTTGTGTTTTTCAAATTTTATATTGTCAATAAAACCTTGTACAAAGAACTTTGTAGTTAATTGAGCTTTGAGAATGTGCTTAATAAAGGTTTAGGGGAATGATGCATACATGAAAAAATGAAATTTAAAAAAAAATAGAATACTGAGAGTATGGGTTTCTAATTTCCCCTGGACTAATCATTTTAATAGTCTCTTTTCCTTATAAAACTTGATTTAACAACTTTTTAATCACTGAGCTATATGTTAGAATAGATGTGAAGTTAAAATCCTGTATAGGATCTGTCCTGATAAACTACTATCTATGCAACACTTTAAGATTTTCAAATTACTTTCAAAAATTAGCTCATTTTATCCTTACTACAACCCCAGAGTGTTATTATTATCCCTAATTAACAGACAAATAAAATCCTCAGAGAAACTATCATGAAATAAGTGAATAGAACAAATACAGAAATAACCATAACACATAATTTCAAAAGGGTTATAAAAGGTTATGTAAGATAAAAGGGAGAAAGGACATGATCAGAGGGATAATTCAGATAAAGTGTCATGAAACAAGAGACCTTTTAATGTGTCCTTTAAAAATAAATAGAAGAAGATAGAAAATAGAGTAAATATCATGGGAAGGGAATAGGATGGAGGGAAATAGTTATGATGATTGAATATAATGGAAAAACGTAAGGTACCTACTTTGCTGGGCTAATATGAAGAAAATTCTTTGTCAAGTTTAAGGTACTTTATTTAGGTTATGATGAACAGGATACTATCAGAAAAACCTCAAAAGACCTACATAAACTGAAGCAAAGTGAAATGTACTGTATACAAAATAACAGCAATATTGTAAGATGATCTGCTGGGAAGCATGTGGTTATTTTCAGCAAGGCAATGATCCAATATAACCCTGAAGTACTTATGAAAATGGCAACCCATCTACAGAGAAAGAAGTGATAGTATCTGAAAATAGATGGAAACATATATATATTTTTTTTGTGTGTGTGTGTGAGGTGGTTGGGGTTGAGTGGTTTGCCCAGGGTCACACAGCTGGTGGGTGTCTGAAGCCGGATTTGAACTCGGGTGCTCCTGGTCCCAGGGTCGATGCTCTGTCCACTGCGCCATGTAGCTGCCACTGGAAACACATTTTTAAAAAATTTTCTTTTCTTCTTCTTCGACAAGTCCTCAATCTGAAGCTTTGGGGTTTTTTTTGACTGGTTTCTTTTACAACCTAGCTAATGTGGGAATATTTTCCATGATTATTCATGTATAACTTATTTTGAAACGCTTGAGTTCTAGTGGGTTGGGGGTGGGCATGGAGGAGGAAGAGAAGTTGGAACACAATTTTTTTTTTTAAATTGATGTTAAAATTTGTTTTTACATATATTTTGGAAAATAAAATTCTATTCAATTAATCTAAAAAAACAACACAAACAAACAAACAAATAAATAAAAAAATATCTTTTCCCTGGCAAAAATAAATAAATAGATAGATAGATAGATAGATAGATAGATAGATAGATAGATAGATAGCACTTCAGACAGCTAGGTGGTGCAGTGGATAAAGCATTGGCCCTGGATTCAGGAGGACCTGAATTCAAATTCGGGCCTCAGACAGTTGACACTTACTAGCTGTGTGACCCTGGGCAAGTCACTTAACATCCCATTGCCCTGCCAAATAAATACATAACACATGTGACCCTGGGAAAGTCATTTAACCCTCATTGCTCAACAATTAAAATAAAATAAATAAACAAACAAATAAATAAGTAGAGCTAGATGGATAGATGGATTAATGGGTGAATGAGTAGATGAATAAATAAATACATAAAATTGTAATGGAGATTAATTACAGTATGAAATAGTGTGAGATTTAAAATTGGATACAAGAGCATCAAACTCCCCCTTAACCTTTCCTTATATATCTCCTAGACCAGTAAGTGAAAGAAGCCTCTGAGCTTTAGTTAGAGCTTTTATTGTTTTGGAATTAATTAGCCAACAAAACAAGGTGATGTTGATTAGAGGGATAGGAAAGTAGAAATACAAATAAATAGTCTTAGATCTAAGCTTAGTCTATATTCTGTATAGAACTCACCAAAAACCCAAGGCCACCTCTGAGGCTGAGAACCACATCAAGCACGTGCTATTACAGAGGACCAGGCCGATCACCAAGGACCTGAGTCAGCATCTGTGTGCCGAGCAAGCCAGTCGAGCGAGCAAGCAAAAAAGATACCAACTTCCGTTCTCTCTTTGCCTTTAAGCTTGCACCCTGGAAGTGGAGTGCTTAGCAGAGGCATGGGCGGTTTGTCACAGTCTCCTCCCCAAAAGGGTGGTCCTTCAAAAAACTGGCGTCCTTCAGTTATCCTAACCAACTGTTAAAAACTTTCACTTTTTACCACAATAGCATGCATTAAACAATTCCTATAGGTTGAATATGGACAAAAATGAGTGACCAGGTGATGGAGAGCAGAGAAGATGACCAGTAATCAAGTTTGGTTAGATCATATAGTATAGAGAAGGGAATATTTTTTTTTCTATTTTTTTTTTGGGTGGAGCAGTGAGAGTTAAGTGACTTGCCCAAGGTCACACAGCTGCTTAAGTGTCAAGTGTCTGAGGCCAAATTTGAACTCAGGTACTCCTGAATCCAGGACTGGTGCTTTTTACACTGTGCACCTAGCTGCCCCTGAGAAGAGAATATTTTTTAAATAACTTGATATCAGATTTTGGAGATGCTTGAATTTTAGGCCCGACATTACTCTTTCATTTTATGGGTAGGTTTGCTTCATTATACTTCACAGTAGTGATTATTGTTTGTTTTGCTCTCTATTATGTTGTCTTATATTACCATTTATATTATTTTAAAAAATCATCACTAACTAAAGCTTATTTTTGATTGAGATAATCTGATCTCTCTTCTCCCTCAGAAAAACAGTGATCTCCCAACCTGCCATTGCTCAGCCTACATAGAAATCTAGATATTAACTTGAACATATTACAAGCCTTGATTTTCTGTAGATTTTTTTTTGCCTGAAGAAATCTGATCCCCCTTTACATCATTACTCATAGTCACCATCATCTGCCCCCAATCCCTTGATTCTAATTTTGTTGATAGATTTTATACTTCCATTGTCCAGCCCAGATAACTGTGGAGTTCAGAGACCTCTTTTACCTTCCTTTCCTAACCCCCAACTCTTATTTGAATTATCTTCCCCTGTGAAGCCAATATTTTCAAAATACTATTCATGTTTCTCCTTCCCCTCTCTTTCCTTTCTTTAAGATACTTCTTAAAGAACATTCTTCAAGCAGTTACCCTACACAATTTCTCTATTCCAATGCCAGTAACATTTACATTCATACTATTGTAGATGCTAGAGATACAAAGAAAAAGAAAGAAGAAACAGCAACTGCCACAAGGAATTTTTATTCTACAAGAATGATACAGCCTGTAAATATATACATAATAATTTAAGGAAAAATAAGCCAAGCTCTAAAAACCAAAGAGATCAGGAAAGGTCATTTTCCTAAAGGTCCTTGGCTTCCATCCTACATATGTATCATTTTAAATAGTAATTTTAGGGATTTTAACTAATTATCTGATGTCAGTTACTACAAATTTCACAAAATTCCTGAAAAAAATAACTATCCCACAAAAATGCATTTTCATTCTTTTTGCAATATTTCTACCAACCATTTGGTATAAGATTATTGTGAGGTTTTTTTTTTTCCTGATTTGGCTTTGTTTGAAGAAAAATATCCAATGTTCAAAATTTTAGTGGCAAAAGAGCATAATTGATCCAATCAATTGATTGAAAAGAATGAAAAGTATTACATATGATAAACACTGTGGCTATTGTTTTATACAGACTGTTGTTTGAGTTAAGAATAATGTAGTTAAAATTCCATGAGCAACTTTTAGACCTTTCTTTAATATTTCCCAGTTCCTTGCCTTCTTAAAGAGTTGGGGTTTTAAATAGTTAAATTAACATTATTTTGTAGAGTTGCAGTATTATAATTAAATTTTATTGTAGAATGGTTAAAATTATTATCTGTAACATTATATACATATATACATACATATACTTGTGAGCTTATTGCATAATAACTAATCTCATTTCTAGATAGAAATATAATTGCTATTGAGAAAATATCAGAAGAAAAATGTTATAAACATAAAATAAGGATACCTGGATTGAAATAATTGGTTTAACACTTTAATTAACTAGTTGTGTGACTTTGCTTAAGTCACTTAACCATTTTAACTCATAGTTTCCCCAATTTAAAAATAAGAATAATAAATAATTACAATATCACGATAAATGTGTTTTAGTCAATATTGATATACTATTCAAATATGAAATACTATCATTATGTTTACTTTCTTGGAAAAAAATAAATCAGATCAGGGGGCAACTAGGTGGTGCAGTGGAGAAAGCACTGGCCCTGGATTTAGGATGACCTAATACAGCCTCAGACACTAGACACTTACTAGCTATGTGACCCTGGGCAAGTCACTTAACCCTCATTGCCCCACCAAAAAAAAATACATAAATAAATCAGATCAACTAATATTTATCTTGACATCTTTTAATATTCTTTTTCTTTAATCATTCAAATATTTATTAATTACTCTGTGACCAGTACTTTGATGTTTTTCTTTTAAAAATAAAAGAAATAAAGACAATTACATTGACAAATTTCATAAGCAATTATCAAGAGCCAGAGCAAAAGAGTTATTTGGACATAACCATTCCAAATTTAATCCAAAACAAATGCTAGCTGGATATCTATGCCGAATTAAAAAGAGAAAGCCAGAGTTTGGGAAGTATAAAGTAGAAAAAAACTAATAGTAAATCATTTTTTAAAAGCCATTCATTTTGGAAATAAGAAAAGATTGAGGAATAAAAGACCAAAAATATAAGTATAATAAAAAAACTAAATTATTGAAGGGTTAATGAACTAGAAAGTATCAGTTCATGTAATTAAAGTAAATAATTTATTATAACCAAATATTTGAAAATACGTCAGATCCCTTCTTTTTTATGAGTTAGAAAAGTTATTTATATATACATATATGTGTGTGTATATGTATATATATGTTATCAAATATTTATAAACAAAAGAAAATATATTCTACCTACTACAATCATAGAACATTATTTAATACTGTACTAGTTAAAAGATGGTAAGTAAATAGTCCTTTTTTTTTAATGTTGAATTTTCAGGGAATGTGTTACACTTCCCTCCTAACCATGTAGTGGCTATAAATTCACAGAATATTACGTAAGTCCACAAAGGAATTTGTAATCATCTCTTCAATTATTTCACCATTAATTTTAGTCTTTAGCTAGCTATTAAGAGTCATTGTCGGGGCAGCTAGGTGGCTCAGTGGATAAAGCACCGGCCCTGGAGTCAGGAGGACCTGAGTTCAAATCCGTCCTCAGACACTTGACACTTATAGGGCAAGTCACTTAACCCCAATTCCCTCACCAAAAAAAGGGGAAAAAAAGTCATTGTAGTGAAGGATATGGTTCAGGCCTTGGATCAACAAAGATCTGGCTTCAAGACCTAATTCTAATACATACTTGTAATGTTACCCTTGGGAATTCAGTTAACCTCTCAGTCCCCTAAGCAACTCAGAGAATGTTCCAATTGGCATTAATAGAGGGGGAGTTCCTTGTCTTTGAGTTCTCCTCTTCAGTGAAATCACTGGTCCAATCCCTTTCTCTAGTTAAAATGAAAAAAATTATGGAGTCTTGGTTTCTAATTTAATATTCTTAGATAAAAAAGAATGAATTTGCGTTTTGAAAACACAAAATTATTGTAATAACAGAACTAGAAAAGGATACTTTAATTTGTTTTTAATTGCTCTTCTAGATTTAAAAAATATTAGAACACCTTCAGGCTTCATATTTCTAAAGTAACAGAAATCAAATAGGTTTTATATAATAATTATTTTCCATTTTTTCAAATAGGAAGAAGTTACAAAGGAAGGTAATGAAATAGTTTAATGTGCTGAAAATAATGTAAAATATATGCCCCTAATAATATCGATAAAAGGAATGTTAAATTTTTATTGCATAGTTATTAGTGAAGGCTATCAGTTGATTTTTGTTACTTTTTATTATATTTTCTATATGTACTAATTATGTAGTAAAAACAAGAAAAAGTAATATTCTTTAAAATCTGGCATTAGCCCATTCCTAAATCGTATTTTAAAATAGAGAATTATTATAGCACATTGCTAGGGATAAAGGAGAATAATCCAAATTTACTGATGTTGTAAAAAAAATAATATTCTAGGTACAGCAACTGCCAGCACTGATTTTTTGATTAGCAGTGCACATTTCTGCTGTCTCTTTTTACGACTTCAACAGCTTTCTTACAAATTCCTAGTCCATTATAACACTATTTATTGTGTCTTCTGTGTATTCTATCTTTAACCTACTGTAAAACTCTTAGAATAGTTTATAAATAGATTTTTTAAAAAAATCTTTTAACAGCTTATCACTAATATGTTGTGAAGAAAAATACTAATCTCTGTCTTGCTAGTTTAGCTGAAATCTCCATAGTATCCCTGTCTGTATTTCTTTTGTTTCTTTCACAAAGAACCATCACTGATTTCACAAGAGTTTTAGACATTATAGGTTGCAGTATTTGAGCCTGATGCAAAATTATATAGGGTAATCTTAGGTATTAGAAATGAAATGGTAAAGTTGTAAGAAAATTTTCATCAAGTAATTAATTCAAAACTAGAAGCTCTTTTATTGAAAGAGAAAATTTCTTTTATACTTATATGCATTTTAAAAGTATGTTTTTCATTATAAATTGTATGTGTTATATAGGCATATCAGGCTTGATAAATATTTTTGGATGCTGAATTAAGTGTTTTATAAAGAAACATCAAAAAAGTGTATTAATCCTTGTCATCAATTTGTTCCATAAATTGTAAATGGTACTGAATAATCATAGAATCTTACATTAAAAATATTAGCAATTTAAATATATATATATTTTATGTTTTATTTTTTTATTTTTTCACTTTTCTTTTCTTTTTCCTATTTATATATTTTATTTTGAACTTAAGAAATAAAACAAGCATTCTCAATTAGAACAGATTCCCACTGACACCTATATTATTTAATATTGTATTAAAAATCCTAGAAATAGAAATGAGAAGAAAAAGAAATAAAAGGAATCAGAATAAGAAATAGATAATAAAAGTAACTCTTTTTGCAGACAATATGATTATATCTTTGTAAAGTCACAAAGACTCAACTAAAAAGTTAGTTAAAACAATACTTTTAGCAATATAGCAGGATGTAAATTCACATAAATCATAAGTATTTCTGTATATCACAAAGCCCTGCAAGAAGAGAAAGTAAGAAAAAACAAAAACAAACAAAAAAGAGCTCATTAAGTAAAAACTATGTCTCTCTTCCCCAGTATAACTTCTACCCTTCTAAAGGATACCTGAAGCATAATTATCTAATTTCTGCTTTAACATTACTGGTGAAAGAGGAACTAATGACTTCATAAGACAGTTCATTATTGTTTCAGACAGATCTAATTATTACAAAATTCCTCTTTATATTGAACCATAACCTGCCTCCTTGTGACTTACATTCAGTTCTATTCTCTAGATCTAGATAGTATGACTATGTCTTCTGTCAGTATCATAGATATTCTCATATTGGAATACAATATTTTATTCTTCAGTCTTCTTTTCTTCTCCTGAGTTAGCCATGTCAAAAAAGTGGGGGGACACTTCACTCTTAGATCACTCCCCCATATAGCTTAGGGAATGCCATGAAGAGAAAGCATTATCTCTTTGACTCCTGTAGATTAATGGCATTGCCTTTGGATCAGTGATGGTGGCTGAATTTTTGCTTTTCAAAAGATGTCCCTGTTTCCTGCCCACAAAGTAAAAGGAGAATGTACAAATCAAACAAATCAGCTGTTAAGCTGAATAAGAGCCCACTGTCAATAAATGAATGGGAAACCAAAATTTGTTAGGGCTGAAGCACAATGTAAATAATCCAGCCCATGGATATTCAAGAGTTGATTGTATTTCAAACAATCATGCAACTTGTATCTAGAAATAGTGGCAGCATTCCAGTTAGAGAATAAAGACATTCAAGTCAACATTGTTCTCTGACAATATCTAATGAGTATTATGTATTCTTACTTCAATAAAACTATATTTATCTGCATACATTTTTATAAGTTCATACAGATTCTCTTCTTCTAACAGAATTTTTGGTTCTTTTTAAATTGCAAAGAGTGACATGAATATCAGCCATAGGATGTCAGTAAAATAGCAACCTTTAATGTATAGGGATATCAAATTCAGGAGGACCTGAGTTCAAATCCAGACTCGGACACTTGACACTAGCTCTGTGACCCTGGGCAAGTCACTTAACCCTCATTGCCCCGCAAAACAAAACAAAACAAAACAAAAAAAGAATAACTTTGCCTCTCATTTTAACTATTATAAATACCAAAATTAATGACAAAGGACATATGAAGGAAAGTGCTCTCTGCATCCAGGAAAAGAAATGATAAACAGAAGTATGTATAGGATGGTTTTACATGTCCATGCACACACACACTTTTTTTTCTAATTGTAGCTATCTCTAGGGTGGGGGCAGGGGGATAGGGAAGGAAAAAGTTTAAAAAGTTCCATTATGACATTATCATATAGTTAAAAGTAATGGCAAGTTGTACATAATCGATTTGCAGATTTATGTACAATTACCCTTTTTTCTCTTCTGCTATATTATGGAAATGCTTGTTTTATTTATTAATGTCAGAATAAAACTAATATTTTGGTAAAGAAAGTTATAGTAAATGAGAAAATTGATTCAGGTCTTTAGACAGGAACTGTGCTAATATTTTTAAAGAAGAAGATAAATTCTTCAGATTAATTTTGGTTGCCCAGACTGCACTTAGCCACACATTCCTGAAACAAACAGTGACAGTCTTAGATATTAATGATTTAAGTAAAGTGTATTAGACAAAACATCAACTTTCATCTTTCCATCATGGCTCATCCTAGAATGGAATGTTATTGATGGGCACTAGCAAATAAGGTATAATCTATATCCCTGTTCTATTACCACAAAGCATGCCCCATTGTACTGCTGTGGATTAAAGCCTTTAAACTTCCATAATCACTCATATTGATTCTAACACTCAAGCAATTCCTGAAGTCAAACTGACAGCAAACAGTGTTCATCCTTTTATTTTGACTTTCCTCTTGTCATATATACACCTGAAAGAAATAGTCTTTGTAATTGTTCTCTTTTTGCACATTGCCAAACTCATAACACAGGTGTTTTCCTCCACATTTCTCAAAAAAAAAAACCATATTGTAACATTCTGGTTATTTCTAAGTGCTTCTAAATGCTTACTGTGAAACTTCATTTGCTTTCCCCTTTGCAAACACCACTGAAATAGCAACATTGGGGTTAGGAAGGATAAGAATTGAATTTTCCGGGGGTGGCTAGGTGGCGCACTGGATAAAGCACCAGCCCTGGATTTAGGAGTTCCTGAGTTCAAATCCGGCCTCAGTCACTTGACACTTACTGGCTGTGTGACCCTGGGCAAGTCACTTAACCCCCATTGCCCTGCAGAAAAAAACAAAACAAACAAAAAACAAAACAAAACAAAAACCCAAAAGAATTGAATTTTCCTGGACAGAAAGAGACATCTTCCTCTTTTTCCCTAACATCTCTATAGGCACAACATCCCAAGGTCCTGGCTGCTACATGTGGATAATATGACTTTTCTTTTGGTAAAATTATAGATTGTATAATAATTGGATTGTTTGTGAAATCTTAGAAAGGAAAGTAGTGGTCATTGTAGGCTAATATTAGTTCATTAAGAAATTTACCTTATCAACTTGGAACTATGCCCAAAGGGCTATAAAGTTCTGCATACCCTTTGACCCAGCAATACCACTATTAAATCTTTTTTCCCAAAGAGATCATAAATAGGGAAAAAGACCCACATATACAAAAATATTTGTAGCTGCTCTTTTTGTGGTGGCAAGGAATTGGAAATTGAGGGGATGCCCATCAATTAGGGAATGGCTGAAAAAGTTGTGGTATATGAATGTAATGGAATACTGTTGTGCTGTAAGAAAAGAGGAGCAGGCTGATTTCAGAGAAACCTGGAAGGACTTGCATGAACTGATGATGAGTGAGATGAACAAAACCAAGAGAACATTGTACACAGTATCATCAACATTATGTGTTTATTAACTGTGATAGACTTGATTCTTCTCAGCAATACAACAGTCCAAGATAGGTCCAAAGGACTCATGATGGAAAATGCTCTCCAAATCCATAAAAAAAGAACTATTGAATCTAGATGCAGGATGAACCATAATATTTCTATTTTTTGTTGTTTTTCTTTTTTGAGGTTTTTCCTTTTTTCCTCTGATTCTTCTGTCACAGAAGGACTAATACAGAAATATGTTTAACGTGATTGTACATATAAAACCTATATCAGATTGCTTGCTGTCTTGGGGAGTGGAGGGAGGGAGAAAAAATTTGAAACTATAAATCTTATAAAAACAAATGTTGAAAACTTAAAAAAAAACACAAATTTAGTTCATGACCTTTTTTGCACTAGGTTTCTAATCTGGAAGATCAGAAGAATTGCACAGATATATTGTAGTCCACTGATGTCCAACTCAACTAGAAATGGGGGCTGCTAAATTGTTCATAAGGTTCCCTGGAGGCCTCAAATTGACTGAGAAAATCACACATTAGCTATATATGTTTTATTGTATTTTACTTATTTTGTTAAGTATTTCCCAACTTCATTTTAAACTGGTTCTGGATACTCTTTCATTTTACCCTTAAAGACAATATGAAGAAAGGTAGGTTGGACAATAATACAGATAGATTGATTCAGAAATGGTTATAAAATCATTAAAATTAAATGTATATAAATTAATTTTTATATTTTAAATTATCCTTTCCTATTTCTTTTATATTTTAATTTAAAATAATAGGTAAATTGGCATATATATATATATACTACAGTATATTGTCAACTGTATATAACCATCTAATTTACACAGGTATCAAGGAATAGTGTAGAAGAATATTCATTTTTCAGGAGCAAGTTGTAATAGAACTTTTGTCTTTTGTAGTTCACTTAGTATCTGCATTAATTTTAAAAAATATTGCAGAATTATTTCTGGGCACCTTTTAAACATTATTTAGAATTTACTTTAGTACAGAAGATGGAATGTGATCAAAGAATGCTGGTGTCATGAAGCATAGGAATAATTATAGTAGGAATTATTGAAGCAAGAAAGTGGCAGACTATGAAGTCATCACACAGTGTTGAAGATGGTGTTAAAGGAACTGTTTTCTTCCTCATTGAGCCACTTAGAAGTTGTGATCTTGATCTCCTCATTTCCCATGGATTTAGTTACCATCAATACTTTGATGATTCTTTCATCTCCCTTTCCTGCCCTAATCACCCTACTGACCTCCAATCTCACTTGTCTAACTGTCTTTCGGGACAACTTGAACTGGATGTCTGGTAGTCATCTCAAACTCAATATTTCCAAAAAGGAACTCCTATTCTTTTCCCCCAAAACTTCCTCCCAGCTCCTACATTTCTTATTACTATACAGTGTGATACCATCCTCCAGTGGGTCTGCCTGCCTCAAGTATCTTCCCACTCTAGTCTATTTCCCATTTAGTCTCTAACATGATTTTCCTAAAAGGCAAGTCTAATCAGTCACCCTTCGTTCAATGAATTATACTGGCTTGCTATTGCCTCCAGAAGTAAAAACAAAGCACTCTGGCATTTAAAGATCTCCATAAACTATCTAGTCTTTTTTCCCACATTACTCGCCAATATGGACTTTTCAATTTCATGAAATTAAGAGCTCTCCCTCCTCTGCTCTAAGTATTGACTTCTCTATCTTGCTTTAATTGCCAAGTAAAATCCCACCTTCTACAAAAAAACTTCCCCAAACCCTCTTAATTCCAGTACTTCCCCCATTGATATTATTTCTTAATTATCCTCTACATAGTTTGCTATTTGTCCATATTTGTTTACATGTAGTTTCTCCTATTAGATTGTGAACTCCTTAAGTTCAGGAAATGTCTTTTGCCTCTTTTTGTATCCCCAGCATTTAGTATCATGCCTTGCACATAGTGGGTGCTTTATGCATGTTTATTGATTGGTTGACTGAAACTTCCTGGAAATCATGAAATTGAAATGAGGTTTAACCTTCTGTAAAACAAGAGGTTTTTACTAGATGAATTATAAGTAATCTTTTTAGGTGTAAACCAATGCTCTTATGATTCATGGGGTAGGTATAGAGGCACAGAAAACAAGAATAGGAAAGATACCCTGGAATAAAGTGATTTTTTCATTCTATGATCAAGAAATTGAAGGCTATGATAAAGGTGGAGAGTAAGTTTAATTGGAGTGGTAGAGATAAAGTATTCATGCATAAACATGTGTTTACAGAGTAGAATTTCAAAGTTTAGGATCTTAGAGTTATTATAAATGGTGATTTATAAGACATGATTGTCTGAACCTATTTAAAATGACAGCAGAGAAGGCTGATGAAGTTGGGAAGTCAGATCTGTCAGATGATGAAAGTCTTGAAAGATCATGACAGCAGTTGATTTGAAGAGGAAGACTGAAAAAAGTATCAATGTAATTTCCATGGACTTTTTTGGGGGGAGGTGGGGCAATGAGTATTAAGTGACTTTCCCAGGGTCACACAGCTTGTAAGGGTCAAATGTCTGAGGTAAGATTTGAACTCAGCTCCTACTGAATCCAGGGCCAGTGCTTTATCCACTACACCACCTAGCTGCCCCCAATTAATGTAATTTCAACAGTTGGCTGTAAGGGGCTAAAATTCTAGCTATACTGTCTAAAATATCCAATGAGTGGTCACCAATAAATTATAAGCTTTAGCAAGAGTTAGACTTTTAAGCATTTATTAAGGAGAATAAGAATTTGGTGAAGAGAAAGAGAAAGGCCTAGATTCATCTATCTATTAAAGGGAGAGAGCATTCCTAGCTTAGCTCTCTGCCAGAATCCACATGAAAGAGAATGAGCCAATGCACCAGCTTCCCCCTTCTTCCTCCCATAAGCAAATGTCACTTCCTGACTCCAAAGAAAAGATGCATGGTCCTGCCCTCAGAGGCCCTCTCCTCATGTTGGAGCTTTCCTACAGCAAATCTCCAGCAGGTGGCGTCATTGCAATCGTTACATTGATAAATAAGCTGGAAGTTATAAAATATCAGCAAAGATAATTAGAGGATATAGTTGCTCATTACTTTAATTATAAATAGGAGTGATCATTGCGAGGTGATAAAAAAGAGATGACCTGGAAGCAAGAGTATAAAACAAAACCTATTTCTACCTCCTATCCTTGTTCTTTGAGTCAGAAAATTAGGAACTAGAGTGGCTATCAGTAGCCAAAGTTGTTAGTTTTATGGTGTTTTTTTTTTTAGTGAGAACCAGATTTCCATTAAAACTAGGAGAGAGACAAAATCATAGTATTTTAAAAATATTAACTTTTCCATTATTTGATTATTTTGCCCTTAGGGAAACAATCCCAGCTTCCTTAAAATATATGCCTATACTCTTTAAAAATTTTTCACTTTTTAAGTATCAATACCTCTTCCAAGGGACAGATTGCTTGAAATATTCTGCTTAAAAGAATCTGAAGGTTATTATTAAATATTTCTAGCCATATTCATTCATGCTGGCAGATAATTACATTTATTAATAGTCTATTCTATTTATATCAAAGAAATATGAAGGAAAATGATGCCTACATTATTATAAAATTTAAAAATGTTAACACTAGAAGGAAACTTTAGAAATCATCTCAGTCAATCCCCTCAATTTTTAGAAGGGGAGAGAGTCTACAGGAGATTGTGTCATTTTCCTCATTTGTAAAATGGATCATTTGGACTACTTCATCTCTTATTTCATTTTGAGTTGTAAATCTAGGCACACTCAACAAAATAGTGGTAAAGCTGGGACTAGATTTATTATTTTCCAACTCTCATTTTAGTGCTCTTTCCTACTGAATCACATTGCCTCTTTTGTTCATTAATTTCCCATTTGAAGTATGAGCAATGTGTCCATTGTTTCCTATTGGTCAACTATAAATTGGCAGCAAATATAAAAAAAGACCCTGTCATTAACTTTCTGTAGTTATTTACAGTTATGAAGTCCTTCCATATCCATCTTCTCATTTGAACTTCATCACAACTCTGGGAGGTAGAAAGTATGAGTATTATTATTCTCATTTTAACAACAGTGATACTGCTGATGACTTGTACAAGGACATGTAGCAAGTTAAGTAATGGATCTGAGACTCTAATCAGTCTTTCTAGCTCCTAATATAGAGCTTCCCCTCCTCATCTCCACTCTCACCCCCGCCCCCCAGCATGATGCTAAATAACAGAACACACTACATGCACCCAAGGATAGTATGCCAGAGTTTCACCATAACAGGGTCCTGAGAGGTAGGGCAAGATTGAAAGCTACAGGTTGAACTTTTTATTTGTGTAGTGAGATCCAATGTGTGCCAAGGACTCTCCCTTTACATATGGCATAGGGATATGTTTATATGTGACTGGAATGGAGGCAGAATAGATGTTTTATTCTCTTCTCCCCCACCCCAACTCTAAGGTGACTATTCCCTGTTAGGAGGGGAAGTGGGAGGTACAATGGATAGAGTGCTGGGCCTGGAGTCAAGAAGATTCATGTTCCTGAGTTCACATTTGGCCTTACACACTTACTAGCTGTGTGACGCTGAGCAAATCACTTAAGCCAGCTTGCCTCAGTTTTCTCACCTGTTAAATGAGCTGGAAAAGGAAATGGCAAGCCACTCCAGGACCTTTGCCAAGAAAACCCCAAATGGGGTCATGAAGTGTCAGACACAAGTGAAAATGATTCAGCAACAACAATTCAAAGAATGCCTTTGTGGGTTGTTTCTCCTCCTTGAAGTTCATAGTTGAAGAAGGAAAATCCATGATTTTGAAAGACATTGAGCTTCCTCTTTATTTGAATTTTTGTAGTTTGTAGAAAAGCACAAAAAGGTAAGACTTATATCCACAAGGAATAAACAAGAGAAACAGGGAGGTGTTCTTTTCACAAGCTGACAAAAGCTGTTACCTATAAATTAGTAAGGACAGAAAGACATTTGTTTATTTTTTATATCAATAATAGCATCAATGCTGAGAAAAATGCTTGTATGAAATTACTTTTTCTGGTAGTACAACTTGGAAGGAGAGAATGAGGAAAACATTCTGCCATTTCTAATTTTCTAAAGCATCTTGAAATTACATCCTTTCTCAACATATTGCTACAACCAAGAATTAAAAATAATAGCTATATTATTATTGCACATGAGGAATTATTGAATTTGAAAGTGTAAACATGTCTTATGAGGTTCATCATGTGACCTAGTTCAACACTGATTCTGCTTATAAGATCACAGATCTAGAGCTGTAAAGGGTCTTATTGGCCATCTGTTATATCACCCTTACTTTTACACATGAGAGACTAAGGCACACAGAGGCTGAGAATTGCTCAGGGTCATGTAGGTAGTGAGCATATCAGAGCATATCAGATGCTCTGATACCAAGGCCACTTCTTTCTTTCCATGGATCTGAGTTCGGTTTTCATCTCTGGCCATCTTCAAGTAAAGTCTTGGTGTTCACTTGTGAGTTATGTTGCACAGATGGGTCCTGATTACTGGGAATAATGAATCCCCCAATGTATCACACTATTGGAATTCACTCTGCTTATTTCAATTAGTCTGAAATCAATGACCATATTATACATAATTATTATCTTTAATAGTGTGAATTAAAATATATGCCACATTTTCAAATGATTCCTTATTGACACTAATCAGGACATAGCTTTAGAAGTATTTCTTATTCATATACATAGATTGACCCATACATCATCTTCAGTCTTTAGCAAATCTGAGATTATGTGATTTGATTTTTTTTTATAGAAACCTCCAACAACAAAAACATATCCCATAATTAACACTGAACATATTTTGTAATCATTAATTTTCCACATATAAGCAATAAATGCAAAAGGGAAATATTCTTCAGAAATTATTTTAAGGATGATTTGTCACATTTTAAACCCTCTAGGAAAGCAGTACGTGCAAAGAAATAAGGCACATTACAAAATATAGATTCAATCCACTGTAAAACAAACCAACAGTAGTAATCAAACTTGCTATATGGAATGCTCAATGTACTCAAAAATGTCCTGTCTTCAAGCATCATTCAGTTTGGGAGTAAGGGGTAAGATATACATCTATATTCTTTTTTTTTTCTTTTCAGCTGCAAAACTCCTTTATGCAGAGAATTCTATTGAAACCATAGTACTTTGGAAGTCTTTGCCAAATGACTGAGAATACAAACCCCTGTTTGAAAACAAAAACAAAAGCACACAAAAAAAGAAAACTCTGTCCCACACTGATATTAATAGCAACAGATGGGACAAATGATAGTAATGTGTAATAAAGCCTCCTTCTAAATGCTGTTTAGTAGGTATAATAATTATATGTTGATAATGCAAATAATTCCAATATGACTGACAATTTAATATGTTAAAATTAATGCCAGCAGATGCCTGATATTAATATGATACTTTAAATATGTTAAATCACTTGAGCCTCATGGCAACACTATCAGGTATTACAGTTACAATTATTGCCATTTTACTTTACAGATGATGAAACAGGCTCATAAAACTTTAGCAGCTTTTTTGTGTTACAAAACTAGTAGTTGTTAAAGGTGTGAATTGAATATGTCTCTCATGACTCCAAGCCTAGTTCATGTTCCCATATAGCAAGTGGAAGTTAATTGAAATGGGGTGGTGGGTGTAGGGTTTGAGGGAAGGTGTTTTCTTGGAGTTGGAATGTTGAAAATCTATTAAATAGATGATTCTGAGCTCATGGAACTCAAAGGTTTACTTATATAATAGGCCCCAGGTTGACTTTGATTTTTAATTTTAATTGTTTGTGGATACAGTCAATATTCCCCAATATTCTGCTTCTATCTCTTACCTCATGTTGTTGTAGGGTTGGGGCTACACTGCAACAGCCAACCTTGTTGATTATTTCCAATCTGAGCAAATCCAGTCCCATATGTCAAATGGTTGTTGTTGCCTGAATTGATTTTATATAGGGCAAATTCTCAATTTGTAAAACAATATTTGATTCCAATTTACAAGAAGATTTCCAGTGGAGTGTCCAAGAGAGCTGTGCTTGACACTGTACTAATCAACCTTTTTGTCGTTACTTAGATAAAGTCATAAGTGGTATGGTTTTCAAATTTGAAGATGTATGACAGTCAGGTCAAGTCAAATGAGACAAACATTAATAAAGATAAATATAATGTCATATTAAAAATGAAATAAATAAATTCAAAAGTGAGGGAGGAAGGGGGGCGGAGCCAAGATGGCGGAGAGGAAGCAGCAAGCTGCCTGAGCTCTCCTTCTGTTCCCTCAAAACGAACATTAAATCAAGCCTCTGGACGGATTCTGAAACTACAGAACCTGCAAAGAGACAGAGAGACACAGTCCTCCAACCAGAGATAATTTAGAAGACTTCAGGAAAAGGTCGGTCTGACTCTGGCAAAAGAAAGGCCCAGTGCAGGGCAGCAACCCAGCACCGAGGGGGTCGGGGCAAGTCAGCAGGAGCTGCGGGCCACAGCCGAACAACTGAGGCTCCCGGAACCTGGTTCAAAAATCTGGTGGCCAAGAAGGACAGTGGAAAAACTTACCTGCACCGGCCGAGAGGGCCACGAACGGCGGGATCAGACGCCGGGGTCTGGCGCCTGGCTGGCCGAGCACAATCATACAGGAAGTGCAGGGCAGGGCATCTCCACACACCATAAAGGCCTCAGAGTAAAAGCCCGGTCACACAGCACCTATACACCTGCACAAGAAGCCCAAAACAGGGACCCTGGTGCCCCCAGAGCAGACCTCAACTTAAAGAATAAATAAATAAGCTGCAATAATGAGTAAGAAGCAAAAAAGAGCCCTCTCCATTGAGAGCTTCTGTATCAATAGGGAAGAAGCCAACACAAACTCAGATGAGGACAATAGCCTCAAATTGTCTACATCTGAAGCCTCACAAGGGAAGGTGAATTGGTCACAAGAACAAAAAGCCTTCCTGGAAGAGCTCAAAAAGGATTTTAAAAATCAATTGCAAGAGGTAGAAGAAAAAATGGGGAGAGAAATGAAAGCAAAACAAAAAAACTATGAAAAAAGAATCAGCAGCTTGGAAAAGGAAGCTGAAGAAAACAAAGCCTTAAAAAATTCATTTGGCCAAATGGAAAAAAAGCTGCATAATCTCACTGAAGAAAACAATACCTTAAAAAATTCACTTAGCCAAATGGAAAAAAAGATGCATAATCTCACTGAAGAAAACAATGCCTTAAAAATTAAAGTGGGACAGTTGGAAGATAAGGAATCCATGAGACACCAAGAATCAGTCAAGCAGAATAAAAAAAATGAAAAAATAGAAGAAAAATGTGAAATACCTCATTGGAAAGACAACTGATCTGGAAAACAGATCGAGGAGAGACAATTTGAGAATCATTGGACTGCCTGAAAGCCATGACCAGAAAAAGAATCTAGATACCATATTCCAGGAAATTATCAAGGAGAACTGCCCTGATATCATAGAATCAGAGGATAAAATCATCATTGAAAGAATCCACCAATCACCTCCTGAAAGAGACCCCAAAAGGAAAACTCCAAGGAATATTGTAGCCAAATTCCAGAATTATCAGGTGAAGGAGAAAATACTCCAAGCAGCCAGAAAGAAGCAATTTAAATATCATGGAGCCACAGTCAGGATTGCTCAGGACCTGGCAGCTTCAACATTAAAGGACCGCCAGGCTTGGAATATGATATTCCGGAAGGCAAAGGAGATTGGATTGCAGCCAAGAATCTATTACCCAGCAAAAATGTGCATTTTCTTTCAGGGGAAAAGATGGACATTTAATGACATTGGGGACTTTCAATCTTTCCTGGTGAAAAGACCAGAACTGAATAGAAAATTTGATCTCAACATACAAGACTCAAGAGAAGTTTAAAAAGGTAAACAGAGGGGAAAAAAAAAGTTACCCTATTAGGTTAAACTGTTTATATCCCTACACAGGAAGATAATACTCATAACTCTTAAGAACTGTAAATGTATTTGGGCAGAGAGAAGGACTTTATATAGAGGGTATAAATATAAATTGTCTTTGATGTGATGATACAAAAGAATTAAGAGGATAAAAAGGGAGTCTATGGGGAGGAGAGGAAAGGGGAGGTGGAATGGGATGAAATATATCATATGAAGAGGTGGAAAAAAACCTATTACAATAGAGGGAAAGAAAGGAGGGGGGAACATGGTTTCAACCCTATTCTCATTAGATTTGACTCAAAGAGGGAATAACATATACGTTCATTGGGATAAAGAAACAACTCATTCTTTAGGGAAACAAAAGGGGAAGGGAAAGGGGGGGACTGATAGAAGGGAGGACAAAAGCAAGGGAGAAAAGGGTAAATAAAAGAGAGGGGGGTGATAAAAAGGGAGGGCAGATCGGGGGAGGCAGGGGTAAGAAGTAAAACGTCAGTGAGGAGGAATAGGGTGAAAGAAGGGGGGAAAAGTACAAAGGGGGTAAATAGAATGGAGGGGAATAGACAGTCAGTAATAATAACTGTGAATGTGAATGCGATGAACTCTGCTATAAAACAGAAGCGAATTGCAGAGTGGATTAAAAACCAGAACCCTACAATATGCTGTTTACAAGAAACACATTTGAAGCAGAGAGATACACACAGAGTAAAGGTAAAAGGCTGGAGCAGAATATATTATGCCTCAGCTAAAGTAAAAAAGGCAGGGGTAGCAATCCTTATCTCAGACAAAGTGCAGGCAAAAATAGATCTCATTAAAAGAGATAAGGAAGGAAATTACATCTTGCTTAAAGGTACTATAGATAATGAAGTAATATCAATATTGAATATGTATGCGCCAAATGGTATAGCATCCAAGTTCTTAGAGGAGAAGTTAAATGAGTTACAAGAGGAATTAGATAGCAATACTATACTAGTGGGGGATCTGAATCTCCCCCTCTCAGAATTAGATAAATCTAGCCAAAAAATAAATAAGAAAGAAGTGAAAGAGGTGAATAGATTACTAGAAAAGTTAGACATGATAGATGTCTGGAGAAAATTGAATGGGGATAGAAAGGAATATACCTTTTACTCAGCAGTACATGGCACATTTTCAAAAATTGACCATGTATTAGGGCACAAAAACATCCTAGTCAAATGTAGAAAGGCAGAAATAGTAAATGCATCCTTCTCAGATCATGATGCAATAAAAATTACATGTAAGAAAGAGCCAGGGAAAAGTAGAATGAAAATCAATTGGAAACTAAATAATTTCATTCTAAAGAATGAATGGGCCAAACAAGAAATCATAGAAACAATCAATAACTTTATCCAAGAGAATGACAATAATGAGACAACATACCAAAATCTATGGGATGCAGCCAAAGCAGTGCTTAGGGGAAAATTTATAGCTCTAAATGCTTACATGAATAAGAAAGAGAAAGAGGAGATTAATGAATTGGGCATGCAACTTAAAAAGCTAGAAAAAGAACAAATTAGAAATCCCCAATTAGACACTAAATTAGAGATCCTGAAAATTAAAGGAGAAATCAGTAAGATTGAAAGCAAAAAAACTATAGAATTAATCAATAAAACTAAGAGCTGGTTTTATGAAAAAACCAATAAAATAGATAAAATATTGGTTAATTTGATTAAAAAAAAGAAAGAAGAAAACCAAATTACCAGTATCAAAAATGAAAAGGGTGATGTTACCACCAATGAAGTGGAAATTAAAGCAATAATTAGGAAATATTTTGCCCAACTGTATGCCAATAAATTTGACAATCTAAATGCAATGGATGAATATTTACAAAAATACAAACTGCCCAGGTTAACTGAAGAGGAAATAAAATCCTTAAATAAACCCATATTAGAAAAAGAAATTGAACAAGCTATTAATGAACTCCCTAAGAAAAAATCCCCAGGGCCAGATGGGCTTACGGGTGAATTTTACCAAACATTTAAAGAACAATTAATTCCAATATTATACAAATTATTTGGAAAAATAGGTGAAGAAGGAGTTCTACCAAATTTGTTTTATGACACAAATATGGTGGTGATACCAAAACCAGGCAAAGCAAAAACAGAGAAAGAAAATTATAGACCAATTTCCCTAATGAATATTGATGCTAAAATCTTAAATAAGATATTAGCAAGGAGATTACAGCAAGTGATCACCAGGATAATACACTATGACCAGGTGGGATTTATACCAGGAATGCAGGGCTGGTTCAACATTAGGAAAACTATTAACATAATCAACCACATCAATAAGAAAACCAACCAAAATCATATGATTATCTCAATAGATGCAGAGAAAGCTTTTGACAAAGTACAGCACCCATTCCTAATAAAAACACTAGAGAGTTTAGGAATAGGGGGAGCTTTCCTTAGAATAATAAACAGTATCTACCTAAAGCCATCAGCAAGTATTATATGCAATGGAGATAAATTAGAGGCCTTCCCAATAAGATCAGGGGTGAAACAGGGATGTCCATTATCACCCCTATTATTTAATATTGTTCTAGAAATGTTAGCGTTAGCAATCAGAGAAGAGAAAGGAATTAAAGGAATTAGAATAGGCAAGGAGGAAACAAAACTATCACTCTTTGCAGATGATATGATGGTATACTTAAGGAATCCTCGAGAATCAAGTCAAAAATTACTTGAAACAATTAACAACTTTAGCAAAGTAGCAGGATATAAAATAAATCCACATAAATCATCAGCATTTCTATACATGACCAACAAAGTCCAGCAGCAAGAGATAGAAAGAGAAATTCCATTTAAAGTAACGGTAGGTAATATAAAATACCTGGGAGTCTACTTGCCAAGGCAAACCCAGGAACTCTATGAACACAACTACCAAACACTCTTCACACAAATCAAATCAGATCTAAATAATTGGAAAGATATCAATTGCTCATGGATAGGCAGAGCTAATATAGTAAAAATGACAATACTGCCTAAATTAATTTACTTATTCAGTGCCATACCAATCAGGCTACCTAAAAATTATTTTATACAGCTAGAAAAAATAATAACAAAATTCATCTGGAAAAACAAAAAATCAAGAATATCCAGGGAAATAATGAAAAAAAATTCACAGGAAGGTGGGTTAGCGGTACCAAACCTGGAGCTTTACTATAAAGCGGCAGTCATCAAAACTATCTGGTACTGGCTAAAAAATAGAGTGGTAGATCAATGGAATAGGCTAGGCTCAGGAAATGCAGTAGTAAATGACACTAGTAATGTAGTGTTTGATAAACCCAAAGACTCCAGCTTCTGGGATAGGAACTCAGTATTTGACAAAAACTGCTGGGAAAACTGGAAGATAGTATGGCAGAAATTAGGCTTAGACCAACATCTTACACCTTATACTAAAATAAGGTCAAAATGGATACATGATTTAGACATAAGAGGTGATACCATAGGTAAATTAGGAGAGAAAGGAATAGTGTACCTATCAGATCTTTGGAAAGGAGAACAGTTTTTGACCAAACATGAGATAGAGTATATTATAAAATGCAAAGTGGATGATTTTGATTATATTAAATTAAAAAAATTTTGTACAAACAGAAGCAATGCATCCAAAATTGGAAGGGAGGCAGAAAGCTGGGAAACAATTTTTGAGGCCAGTGCTTCTGATAAAGGCCTCATCTCTAAAATATATAGGGAATTAAATCAAATTTATAAGAATCCAAGTCATTCCCCAATTGAGAAATGGTCAAAGGATATGAACAGGCAGTTTTCTGATGAAGAAACCAAAGCTATCTATTCCCATATGAAAAAATGCTCTAAATCTCTAATGATTAGAGAGATGCAAATTAAAACAACTCTGAGGTACCACCTGACACCTATCAGATTGGCTAAAATGACAAAAAAGGAAGATAATAAATGTTGGAGAGGCTGTGGGAAAATTGGAACACTAATGCATTGTTGGTGGAGCTGTGAGCTGATCCAACCATTCTGGAGAGCAATTTGGAATTATGCCCAAAGGGCGATAAAGCTGTGCATACCCTTTGACCCAGCAATCCCACTTTTAGGTCTTTTGCCCAAAGAAATCATGGAAGGGGGAAAGGGACCCACATGTACAAAAATATTTATAGCTGCTCTTTACGTGGTAGCAAGGAATTGGAAGTTGAGGGGGTGCCCATCAATTGGGGAATGGCTGGACAAGTTGTGGTATATGAATACAATGGAATACTATTGTGCTGTAAGAAATGATGAGCAGGAAGACTTCAGAGAAACCTGGAGGGTCTTACGTGAGCTGATGATGAGTGAGATGAGCAGAACCAGAAGAACATTGTACACAGTATCATCAACATTGAGTGTTGACCTACTGTGATGGACTATATTCTTCTCACCAATGCAATGGTACAGAAGAGTTCCAGGGAACTCATGATAGAAGAGGATCTCCAAATCCAAGAAAAAAAAGAAACAAAGAACTGTGGAGTATAGATGCTGATTGAACCATATTATTTCTTTTGTTTTGGGTGCTGTTGTTTTTTTTTTCTATTTTGAGGTTTTGCATCACTGCTCTGATTCTTTCTCTTGTAACAGGATTAATGCAGAAATAGGATTAATGTTATTATGTGTATATATATGTGTGTGTATATATCTATATCTATATCTATATGTATATGTATAGAGATATATAGATATAACCTATATCAGATTACCTGCTGTCTAGGGGAGGGGGGAGGGAGGGGAGGGAGGGAGAAAAATCTGAAATTATAAAGCATGTATAAACAAAAGTTGAGAACTATCTTTACATGTAACGGAAAAAATAAAATATCTCATAAAAAAAAAGTGAGGGAGACATATTTATATGGGAGGGATTTTTAAAAATGATCTATTTGTTTTGGTAAGATACAGTTCCAGTCAGTTTTTTTTCAAGTCCCAATTAAATATTTGCTATGCGATGTACTGTACTAAGTACCTTTCTTTTAAAGAAATCACATTCTCATGTGGGAGAGGGAGAGACATGCAGTATAACTAGGTAGACAGACGGCATATGTAGAGTAAATAGAAAATAATTTCAGAAGGCAATACACCAGCAATCAGAGGAAAGAGAAAATGCTTTCTACAAAAAGGTGGGGTGTGAGGTTAATTTTTAATGAATCCAACTAAGATGCAGAAATGATAAAGGAGAATGTTCTGTGCATGGAGGATAATCAGGAGAAAAACATAGAGAAGGGAGATGGAGGATCCTGTGGGAGGAACAGCAAATAAGCCATTGTGTAGTTGGATTGGATTGCTTGGAGGAGAGAAAAGTCAAAGACTAATAATGTAGGAAAGTATCCATTGTGAAAAGCTTTAAATGCCAAACAAAAGACTTATTATTCAAACATGGAGACAAGAGTGAACTTTTATTTCTTTTTTTATTTTCTCATTCATTCTCAATACATTTGGGTATACATATCGTAAATCATACTCTCATTTTTGCCCCTTTCAGCCTGTAAAATTCCTCAGCTGAAATTCACCTTCCTATGTTATGCCTCTGAAGCACCATTGAATCATTCCTCTAAACACAAGTATTGCCCCACTTTGAACTTCATAGCATGCAATTCTTAATAACCCACTTACGGAAATGTGAAGGGAGGGAGGAAGAAAATTTAGAACACAAAGTTTTTTAAAAAATCAATGTGAAGAAATGATGAGCAGGTGAATTTCAGAGAAACCTGGAAGGACTTACATGAATTGAACTGTTATTTCTTGAGTCGTGAAGAAATGATTTAGGAAAATCACTTTGGCAGCTGGATGATAGATGATTTGAAGAAGTATGGGATTGGAGACAATGATGTAATGGGATGGGGGAAAAAACCTAAGTTGACCTTTAGCAATGATAACAGAGGAAGAATTTTCCTAAGTAAGGACATGATAGATCCATACATTCCCCTGGGCAGAACAAATTTGTAATACTTTGCTAATTTTTCAGTTTCATATTCTAGGAATTACATTGATCAGGTAGATTGTATCTAGAGAAGTGGAAAAAGATTGCTAATGTACCTTGAGTTAATGCCATATGAGGTTTAGTTGTAGAAACAGATTTTTAAACTGGGGAACAAAAATGAAAATATAACTGACTTCACATATATTAAAAGCTATTCTATTGAAGATCAATTAGGTTTATTTTGTTCAACCTCAAATGAAAAAACCTTGGCACAGTAGTTAGAAATTACAAATAGACAAATTTTGGCTATATGTAATGAAAGACTTCCTAAAATTTAAAGCCATCGGAAAGTAATGAGATGTCATAAAGTAATTGGTTATCCTTCACTGGAAGTCTCCAAGTAAAGATTACATTGCCACTTATTTGAGGATATGTTGATGAACAATTCATTTTTCTTCTGAATTCTGATGGATAGTTTCTAAGATTCCTTCCAACTCTGAAATCAAGTGATTTTGTGAAGATCATGACTTTTTTTTTTTTGGTGAGGCAATTGGGGTTAAGTGACTTGCCCAGGGTCACACAGCTAGTAAGTGTTAATTGTCTGAGGCTGGATTTGAACTCAGGTACTCCTGACTCCAGGGCCAGTGCTCTATCCACTGTGCCACCTAGCTGCCCCAGGATCATGACATTTCATTATAACAATTGGATATTATCAATTTTTCTCTAAAAAATCAGGAGAAATAATACTGAAATAGGATGTGTGATAGAGAAAGACAATCTTGGGATCAGAGGTCATGAAAGGTCTCATTAAAGATGTGCATTTGAGGCATATGAAGGTTAAAAATCAAGAGAGTGAAGGTTTGAAATCAGAATATAATTAATGCATTTCATTGCTTAGACATTATATAGCAATGCTAGTTCTCAGAATAGGTTAGGAGGATCACAATAGACTCTATTTGATATAGGTCATTGAAACAGTGATTGCCCAATCTAGGCATCTATAATTAGGGATTTGGGATTAAAAGTTTAAATAATGATTTATGATTCATGTGGACTAGTTGGAGAGAAATCAATCTAAACTAGTGAAGTCCAAATTATGAAATTTTAAAAATAACATGCAGGGGCAGCTAGGCAGCACAGTGGATAGAGCACCGGCCCTGGAGTCAGGAGTACCTGAGTTCAAATCCGGACTCAAATTTTTGACACTTACTAGCTGTGTTACCCTGGGCAAGTCACTTAACCCCAATTACCTCACCAAACAAAACATGCAGCTTTTTGTTTTACAATATGTCTAATTATAAAAACAATGAAAAACAAACCCTGACAAAGATCCTTTAGGGTAAAGATTTAGATTTATGGAAATTTGTACTTATGATTTGTTTTGAATGGTTACTGCTAAACTGGTTGATAATTTCTATGTCCACCCTTCAGGCTTGTTTAAATCATGATTGTTCTTTGTATATCAATAAGTTTTAGAGAAAAACTGATGTGAATTGGTAGATGAAGTTTCTTCACTAGGAGTTTCCTCATTCAGAGATTCATTTAGCAATGAAAATCACAGCACAACATTCCCAATGTTCCCTCAGTAAAAACTTAAATATATATATATATATATATATATATATATATATATATACACACACATATATATATACACACACATATATATATACACATATATATACATACACATACACACACACACACATATATATATATGTATATATAGAAAGCCCCATACTCTTCCTTCAGACATACAGAATTCTCAATTATCCACAGAAAACACAAACCAGGAATTAACACAAGAAATCACTGAATTGGAGAAGTGATGAAAAGAGGCAAATCCATTAATATTTAAGAATGTTTTATGGCTGGTCAGTTCACTGACATCCAGAAAAAGGCGTTCTCACAAGCTCACAACATCTAAAAAACTAATACCCAATCAGCACAAAAGCCATGATGTACAAGAAACAGCAAGAAATGGAGAAATGGGAGGGAAAAAATGCAAATGGGCAAAGGCAGAGAAGAGAGTAGTGGATAATGATGGTCAGAATTTATAAATAGGGGTAGAAGATGGAGAGAGCTACTAAGTAGGGGAAAAAATGAAACACTGGCTAATAATAATGCAGGAATGTGGGGCATTTAGTATAGGGACAAGAACCTCATATATATCTAAAATCACCAGAAATGATCACCATGTGACAATGAAGACAAATCCACTCAAAAACTAACCAGTATGAGAGCACTCAGTGATGCAAATTCATATCAGAAACTTTCTCTTTCTCTTGTGCACTTTCTCTTTCATTCTCCTCTATATTGCTTGCTTTTTCTATTGTTTTCTCTCTCTTGCGCTCTTTCTAACCGTTTCTTTCATTATCTATCTGTCTTTTGGCCTTTCACTTTTCTTTATCGCTTTCTTCATTTTCCTTCCCTTTTCTTTCCTCTCCTTTCCCCTTGCTTCCTTTCTTGCTCTCTCGCTCACTCCTCTTTCTCTCTTGCTTTCCTACCTGCTTTCTTTTGATTAGATATCCCTATATTAACCAGATTAGAAATGCAGCAGCCATTCACAGAACTGATCCTGCTGCTGATTTGCATGCAAGTGACCTTCCCTATTTCTGACTTCCACAAGGCAGCACAAAGGCCCTCTGCTCTCAAGAGATCACCACTTTGGTTTCAGTCAGTGCAGAGACCTGATTGGTTTTAGCTCTATTGTAGAATTCCCAAGTTCAAGAAATATGCCAACCTCAGACACCTCTAGTAACAGGGATTATAGGTGTTTGCCACCATATCTAGTTAGGCATCATTTCAGAAAATAAAGATTCTGGGTATCTGCTCTAATCAAACATACCCATTCCAATATGATCTGCAGACATTGCACATTCCAATAATTTACATTCATAATGATAAACCTAAGTCTTCTATTAAAGATAAATTATTTTCAGTAGAGGTGGTTTCATACTAACATATGAACTAAACATGTGCAATGCAGTCAGTAGAAGCAAATACTTTGAGGATAGAGAATATTTTCAACAGTGAAAACCCAACAAGTGCTTGTTAAATTTAATCTTATTGTTTTCCATGGAAAACAATTGCTATGGAGCAGCTAGGTGGCACAGTGGATAAAGCAATGGCCCTGGATTCAGGTGGACCTGAGTTCAAATTTGGCCTGAGACATTTGACACTTACTAGCTATGTGACCCTGGGCAAGTCACTTAACTCTAGTTGCCTCACCAAAAACAACAACAACAACGACAACAACAACAAAAACCACAACAACAAAAGAAAACAATTGCTATTACCTGAAAACTTTGCTCATCTGTAACATAAACTTCTTTGAACATTCCAGATAATTAAGGTATTAGTGTTCTTCAACCAGTATATTTTCAGGTTGTAGAATCTACAATTTCTCAATTATTTGAATTCTGAAATATGTGTTCTTTAATAAGATCTGTCAATATGGTTAATTCTATGTCTAGTCTTAAGGACAGAGTATCATTTAATGTTTTATTCCCTTCAGTGACTTGACCATATTAGGCAATTAATGCTTGTTGAATGAATTTCTTCAACATCTAAGTATTTTTTTCTGATATCCTTTATAAAAGTACAATGTTCTCTTTTTATATAAAAAGCATAGTATTCTATTTTAAATGGTATATATGTTAAGCTTTTGGGGGCCAATTGGTGGCACCATTGTATGTAATATATATAATCTTTGTCCCATATCAAAACATACCTCTTTCTAACTATGAATAAATGCTATTGTTCTTCAATTTTTATATTAATAACAAGGTACATACTTTATCAGTTCTGACATTATATGTCCAGAGTCATATATGTAGAATTTTGCCTCAGAATTTTTATGATAGTACTTTCCTTTATCTCTAAGTTGTAACAGTTTTTTGGAACTTTAACAGAGTCACTCTTTATGAGTAGTAATTGTATTATTGATCTTTATACCTTAGAGTTAGTTGTGAAAGAATCTTAGTTGATCAGTATTACAGATTATCCTTTAAGTTTATCTTTGGTCTCACTAGTTATTCTTGACCATAGTTGGTAGATTTTAAAGTATTCTATATTGCTTATCTGTTTTTATATGATCACAAAAGGATGCTGATAAAATTCTTGAATTAATATTAATTAACATGAAATTAGTTAAAAATCTCAGGTATTAATGTGTGAATTTAACACTCTTGTTCATATTAAAATCACATCTGGTCAAAGGAAGAGACTTAGGGATTTGGGGATCACTTGATCACTAATAATTTCAGAATTTATTAAGAACTACATCTGTCCCCTCCATCTGTCCAACTAATTTCTGATAATTGCTTTTTAAAATATTTCTAATCTGGAACATTGAGCATACTGCTTAATAATGCTTAAATAGTACATTGACACATATAAAACATCTTCCTTGTGGTTTCCTCTTATCTTAATTATGGTGTTTTATAATAATGTAAGAAAAATTAAAAATAACAATGCGACAAAAAGTATACTTAATAGATTATTAAGTACATTAGATGAGGACTGAAACAATTATACCTATAGTTCTTTATGCTTTGGGGGGGGGCAGTGAAGGTTAAGTGACTTGCCCAGGGTCACACAGTTAGTAAGTGTCAAGTGTCTGAGGCCAGATTTGAACTCAGGTCCTCCTGAATCCAGGACCAGTGCTTTATCTACTGCACCACCTAGCTGCCCCCCTCTTTTAAGCTTTTGTAACATTAGCACCTAATTTTTGCTTTAAATGGTTAGTTCTTTTAGATTAGTTAACTGTCATTAAGGGCTCCCTCCAATGATATCTCTTATTATGTAGTTTTGAAGAATTGAGATTAATATTATATTGATTCTTATTAATCCTTTGTATTCCCTTGAAGGCTTTCAGCTTCCCATCCCAGACATGATCACATTCTTCAAGGAAGCTATTCTGAAGTCTTTCTATTATCAGTCCTCTTTAAATGCTGATATGCAGGAACTCAGCTTTAATGTCAGTAGAATAACAGGGTTTTAAAATATTTTCATTGATTTTAATATTGATGCTTTTCAACAATAAATGCTGACAAATCTTTTCCCCAAATTGAAAATGCTTTAAGAGAGGAGTCTGAGACCAAGACCATCGAATAGATCACAGAGAGCAAAATCTCACATTGTCAACTATAATGTAAAGCCCTAGTTTGATGGTTACTCATGTTACACAGGACTGTGGTGAAGATACTGCTAGACATTTCCCCACTAAGGTTGGTCATATGCCATTATTCTAAAGAAAATTTAACAGCAGAACTAAATACATTTATGACATTGTTTTAAAAAATCCTTTAAATATTTAAAACATTTTTAATGTTTTAAAATGTTTAAAACAATTTGCTCCCAATTCATAGGTTAATCATTTCTTTAAAATGTTTATGGCATATGTTTTTAAACAAAAGGCTTCTATACTTGACAGCAAAATATATGACTTTCATTTCTGGCTATCGTACTTGCTAGCTATATGATTATGGACACTCTCTCAGCTCTATCAGCATCAAGTACCTCATTTAAACAATGAAGATTCTATTTTTACTTCCTACTATGTTACATTTTTGAAAGGAAGTGTCCTATGCAACTCTTAAAAAAGATCTGTTCTATTATATCATTATATTACCACTGCTCTTTTTGTTACCATACGTGGACATGTTATGAGATTCTACTATATTAAAAATTATCTTTGAAATGTTGCTTTAAATTGATTAATTCATGATATACTCATTCAAAATGTGTTATAATTCATAACTAAAATTGACTTTCATCTTATTATGGGAAAAGGAGTAGTGAATCAATCCAATAATATAAACAAGATAACAAAGGATATGCTTAACCTACTTCACAAGTCCCTTAGAAGCCTTAGGTTATGTAAAATTGATGTACTAATTACAAATCATTCTTATATAACATGAAACAGGCCCTAAAAGTACCAATTTTTGACATAGCCTAATTTGAATTACTCAAAAGTGGCATTAAAATCTACTTTAAGTCAATCTGCTAGCATTTATAAAGTACCATGTTCTAGATACTCTAAGTTCTAGGGATACAGAAAAATATATAAAGCAATACTGCTCTGAAGCAGCTCAGTCTAATAGAGGTAATAATTCAGAAACCACTATTTAGAAAGAAGTATTATATAATTCAGACCTTTTATAAAGTCATACCTAGATTAGTGATGTCAAATTCAAATAGAAACAGATCACTGTGGGTCTCATAGTAACTTAAAAAACCCCACAAATTAACATTCCCTTAGTTATATTTTCATTTATTTTATAAAATATTCACCAATTATATTTTATTCTGGCTGAGCAGTTTTGAGGACACTTGTCTACCTCTGCTGTCCTTCACTGTATTGCTCCACATTCAAGCAGTTTCTTTGTACTTTTTTCTTCATGCAAGCTTTTTTTAAAGAGTTCACTGAACTTTGTTCAATGTGGAGCAATCCATTCTTCCTTCATCCAAGCCAGTGTAGACCTCAAAAACCTAGTCTTAAAATGTATGGTGTGTGATATTATAAGAGAAATTAAATGAGTAGACAATAAATATGAATGTACAGTCTTTGTAATCCCTATGGATACATATTCTGTGCATTCATAACTATCTTTGAAAATGTTGAAGCACTCCAGAGCAAGGCAAGTAACATAGCCCCATCAGGGTTGTAGGAGGTCCACTGAGGGTTTTAAATGGTTCTTCTCTAATTCCATCAGCTTAGGCCCCCATTCTGACTGTCTGTACAGGATATTTTTGGTCCCTTTCAGCTCTAAATTTCATGAGAAAATATTAGTAGCAGTTCTTATTTATGTGTTGTTTTAAAGTAGACAAAGTGCTATATGTATATTCATTATGATCTTGAATACTTTATTAAAATCTTCATCTCAGCTCTCTTCAGAAGATTATAGGTCATCTTGACAAAACCCGCATTTTACAGATGAGGGATTTGTTGTTTAAGGAAGTTAGGTGACATGCACGTGGTCCAAAGCAGTAATTGAACTTTTGTTCTCTCACTCTACAAACAGCGATCTTTCTACCCTCATGAGATGTATAATATGAAACATGGCAGATGACTAAACAAATTATATGTCACCTTTCTGATAAATAGTACAAAAAACTAAAACAAAATCACTCTATGGAAAATGCCCTTGGTTATATGCTGTTTAGAAATGTAGCAATAGAACTCTTTTTTACAGAGTTTACTCAATACATGTTTAACGTGTAAAGATGCAGAGTGCAAGTCCTAGTCCTAACCTCTAAGGATTTTTTTTATACTTTATGCCAGGAAACTGAATACACATTAATAGAAAAGTATGAATCTAAAGAAAACATATTCCAAAGAGCATAATAATAGCAGTGCAGAGAAGGGAATAAGTGTGCCTGGCAGAGGAGGTTAGTGAAGACTTCAAAGAGCACACCCCAATGAAGACTCCCCTCCATCCCATTTTCTGCTACTTGTATTATTAGATCCAAACTGATTCATTACAGTAAATAGCAGCTGGTGATGTCAACCATAATACATCTTTCCTTTTCAAGGCTCAGCTTTTTTCCCTATAATTTCTTTTCAGGTCTCAGCTCAAGTGCTACCTCCTAGACAAATTCTTTTCCTGAAACACATAGCTTTTAGGGCACTCTTCCTTTAGAAATGACTTCTTTATTTATCTTGTACAGATAAATACATAGATAGATAGATAGATATGTATATGAGAGATAAGAAACTGCTAAATAATAGATGGTAAGATATGTACATAGAAAGGTAGATGACAGATAAATAGATACATAGATAGTTGTATAGATATAAAGATGATAAATAGATGCATACATAGATAAATAGGTGATAGTTAAATAGATAGATGATAGGTGACTAGATAAAGAGTAATAGAACAGGCTATTTCATTTCTGCTTTGAGACCCTTATTACCAAGCAGATACTGAATAAATTTGTTGAATTGAATTGAACTCCAATTAATTCCTTCTCCCTCTCCCAGGACTTTTCCATTGCAATGCCGTTATCATCCTGTCTCCTTGTGTTTCATTTTTTGATAAAATTGAGTAATTGCTACTAAAATAATTTTAAATATGTAAACATTATGAAATATTCTAATAATCCAGTTTCTTAAAGACAATTCTTCTCCAAAAAATGAAATTAGTCGGATTGCAAGCATGTGACAAGTAGGGAAACAGTTAAATATATCATTGGAGATTAACATTTTCAACTGATGGTTAGCTAAATAAATAAGGTAATTTGACTAGAGTCATAAACCAGCAGTTTTCTTCATATGTAGTTAGTCATAGTTTTTAGACTGGGAAAGGGCTTTAGAAGCTATATATTCTACCCTTTTCACTTTATGGATAAGTAACCTTGGTGGCTAGAATCTTGAGTGTCACAAATGAATTATCAAAGGTAGGATTTGAACCTAGGTCCTCTGACTTCAAAAAATCTTTCCACCATACTATGTTTCTTATAAATTGGACATTGTATCAATATACATCTCTGAATTGAAGGCTGACTATTTTAGAAGATTAACTAGTCACTGAGACAGTAAGAATAACCAAACAACAAAAATAGAAACCAGGTAGGCCACTTGGTGATTGATAAAACTGTTGATAGATTAGAATTTACTAAAGGAATATCCTAAAGCAAACCTATGAGTAAGAAATAGACATCAATATAACCCCTCTCCCTAAACCACATTGATGATTGTATAGCTTTGGCTGAAAAACTAAAGCAAATGTGAAAGTTGCGGAATAATCAAGGTCAGATCTTAATCTGTGGTGACTGGGGTGTTAGGACACTTAGGAAAATGACATTTATCTCTATTCCAATATGATTAAATTATTGACAAATTTTTAAAAAACCTTCATATTCCAATCCAATATGACTTTTTCACAATTATTTCTGTGAGAAGTCTACACGATATATTAGATATACTAGACTTTGAGGCAGAAAATCTGAATTCAAATCCCACTGCATATACTAGTTCTGTAAATATGGGCAAAGACATTAACTTCAAGCTTTATTTTTCTCAGGTGTAAAACAGGATTAATAATACTTACATTATATACCCAATAACAACTTTGTGAGGAAAGTACTTTGCAAATGCATAACAAATAAATAATAGAAAATGAGTAGTACATGAGAAAAAGATTTGTTAACTGTATTTTCAGATATTAAAGCTAATCATATCTCGGCTGCCTCATTTGGCCAAATCACTATTTATGGTGGGTCCTACCAGGTATGTAAAGGCATCAGACATGAGTGTGTTGAGTGATCATTTGAGTATCTCAAAATGATCCTATCTGAAAACGAAGAGGATCATCGCTAGAACTGTCAACTATGTAAGTAATTCTTTTTTTTGGACAGAGAAATTCATGAAAAGAATCTGTTAAGGTATAGAGGAATTTCAAAGTGGCAAGATGAAGTGGCAGCACAACTCAGACCAACTATGTTGAGTAAAGTTGTTATTAAGGCAAATGGCATTTCAACTTCATCACTCATTACCTGTATAATCTTGGGAAAGTAATACACCCTTTCTGGGATTCAGTTTCCTCTTCTTAAAAATTATGGAGATATATTAAGTAACACCTGAGGTCCTTTACAAATCTAAATTTGTTATCTCACAATCTTTCAAATGAGGTACTAGAAGATATCTAAGGCCCTTTCCTGCTCTAGGTCATTGACCTTATTTTGGTCTCACCACTTTGACATCTAGATTTCTATGATGACTTGTTATTTTACCATATTTAGTGACTGGTTATTTTAGTTCAAATGAACTCATTAAACAGTAGTGTGAAGATCTGAATAAGGAGGAAAAGGGAGTTTTTCCATCTTTCATGTACTAAGAATGGACCGTCTCTTTGTTGTAGTACAGTACAGGTAAGAAATGAATAGAAATTCCAGGCAAAAATATCATTAGGCTAAGAACATATGTTTAACTGCAACATTATATAGGGATTTGGGTAATTTATATGAGTATCAGGAAATATTAATTCAGAAAATAGTGTCATTATATTAACATCATAAAATTAATTGCTAATCATATATAGATGCTTATTTTGTTACAAATGTGAATGATAGCTTATATTAATCAGTCCTCCAGTGACTTTCCTCCAAGGAGATAAAATGGATTTATCATGCTATTTTTGGTAGTGTTAAGTGGTCAGAATATTTAGTTACAACTATAAAGTAAGAAATGACTGATTGCAAGGCAATACTTTAGAATTAGTACTATTATTTTATACTTAGATATTTGAATATTTGGGTCGAGTTGTACTTTCACAGTGTTAGATTGGTAATCAAATGGTCTGGCTTCAAATCTTGGCTCTTCAATTTTATACTTCTATGATCAAATGCTGGCCACTCTCTCTGACTTCAGTTTCCTCTTCTGAAAATGATGGTATACCCTAGGTGGTCTTTGAAATGCCTTCCAAATTAAATATTTGATCTTCTAAACCTTTAATTCCATTATCCCTTTACTGTTTTCAGGTTATAATGCATTCATACTTACTTATGCCATGTATTGCTTATTTATATCCCCCTACTGGTACCTCACAAAGGATATACCCAATGTTATAGAGACAGGTTCTTTTAATGTTATATCCATACCACTAGAATACCAATTTGTCCATTTATTTATTTATTAACTTTTTGGCATGGAAATGAGAAGTGAGTGACTTGCCCAGGGTCACACAGCTAGTAAGTGTCAAGTGTCTCAGGCTAAATTTGAACTCAGGTCCTCCTGAATCCAGGACTGGTCCTTTATCTACAGCACCACCTAGCTTTCCCCTGTGCATTTATTTTTGCTTCTACTTTCTACATATTCAAACCATACCCTTTTTTTGGTAATGCATTTTTTACTGTTTCTACTTCTCATATGTCTAATACTCAAATATTCAATACTCAGAGCTCTGCTCATATCAGTTTGGATGTTCCCTCTACTGATACAGATTGCAAGCCATATATTTCTGAGTATACTGTGTGACTTTTGTTCATGTCCTCAAATTTGCTATACATGGTCTACCCAAAATGGTGGAGGCTTTCTCCTATTCTCTGTGCATCTCAAGGATATCATTGATGCACTCAGGCTGTCCACTTGTCATCTTTTACTCTTATTAGAAGCCAGTTCATCTTCTTTTCCTATCATACATTTCCGAGATAAGATCTTATACTCCTATTCATCTTTGGTTACATGTCGCAGTTTACTCATATCTACCATGTCCTTTGCTGTGACCATATATGCTAATTTTGAAGTAATTTTGAGATTATTGTGTTCCATATATCCCAGCCATATAGCAATGAAAGTTTACTATTCAGAGTTAAATGATCCTTTGTTTCTGGGATAAAATTGGAGTTATTAAAGGAGGTTTATAACTTCTTCAGGTTATCTATTCTGCTCTAATCCTCCTACTTAATTTTGAGCCTGAGTAGCTCATTTTTTATTTCATGCCTCAAGTATGCATAATGATGCTTTGTACACTAACATATTAATATAAATTAATCTCCAGGCTAATTGGGGCAGCACAGGAATGATAGTACTTGTTGACATCTATGGGCATTTACTCTGGTATTCCAATATTCCCTCTTGTTCCACTTCTATATCTACCACTCAGAGCAACATCAAAAGTGTTCCATCAAAATGATTTTGTACAGGGAATATGTTGATAAAAAAAGCTGAAGAAAGCTCCTATTCCCTTTGTGCTTAGAGAATCTGGATTTTCTGAAGAGAGAAGAAGGGTATAAGCATGTTAGAAGGAGTTACTAAGGGTAACATGTTTAACTTGCTCAATGATAAGTTGTCATGGAGCTCTCAAAGAGAAGATAAGTTCATTACTCAGTGTCAGCCATTTTTAAGGTCTCTTCTTTTGATCTCTTGTGATTTTCTGAAGTGTAGGAGTTATTTTCTTAGTCTGAGATATGTATTTTAGTCATGAATAGTTCAAGTGCCTTTACTGAATTGAGAGGACAGAAGGTTACAATAGATATTATTTTGAAAGCTGCTGTTGTTTCTTTTGAATATCAGCCCATAAACCTTGCTAGCTAAATGTTTTAAAAATCCTATCTATGAAATAGCCTGCTTGAAGTTATTTTCACTTAATACATAATTATATATTCCCCCTTTCTCTTTTTTGTGGGGGGGTCAGGGAAAGACTTTAATGATTTTTTAGATTCTTAAGTAGAAATGAAGAACATATTTTATGGATGGCCATTGGCAAATGAAGGGGCACAAGGAAGGGGGGAGAACCTAAAGAAAAAAGGGGGGATGATCATGGCTTCCATGTTCTTACAATGCTTACAATTAAGAAAGAGCCTCAATTGTTGGAGGAAATGCCTGAGTTTCATCTTCCAGAAAGTTGGGTGCCAACTTTTTAGATATTTTAACAAATTTGACAAGTATAAAGCAGTATCCTAAATGATGTCTGAGATAGAAAATTTAAAGATGAAGGCCTTGAATTCATGGAGCTTAAAGAAGGGAGGAACGATGACATATATATGATTATAAAGACATAAATAAAAAGGCATAATAGTTGAATTAGTTATATAAAAGAAAGGAGCTAATGAGTAAAAGATGCGCTGGTGAAATCAAAGCACAATTAAAGGAAACATTTCCATTTGAGTTGAGATTTTTTAACAAATTGGGAGGATTTGATGAAATAGAAGAATTAGGGAAATAGGAAAAAAGTGTGAGCAAAGACATAGGTATTTAAGTACAAATATCTGCTAGATCTGTGAGTTGTCCATTTCAGCTCTAGAATAGAATGCTTCAAAGTGGTAGTGATAGAGATGGGGAGATATAAAAGAAAACTGGAAAAATAGGATAATGAAAGGCCTTGAATGTCTGGCAAAAAACGACAACTGAACCATCAATAACCATTAAGATGGCCTGAGTAATGTATAAGGAAGGAAAATTCACAGTGGTTTGGGAGGAAAATAGTAGAATCAGGAAAAGGTATGAAGTAATAGCCCATTCAGATGTAATAACAAAACCTTGAATTAGGTGGTGGTGAAAGTAAAGAAGAGAGATATACTGAAGAACATAATAGCTTGTGAGGAAAAATAGTGAGAACTAGGAAAATGATTTTATAAGAAAGGGTATCAAGGATAATGGCAAGAAATCAGACATCAGACATAGACCACCTCATCTTGCCACTCTGTACATCTCTGGATGTCCCCCATGCCCGGAATGGACTCCTTCCTCTGATCTGACTGCTGAGCTACCTGGCTTCATTAAGTCCCTACTAAACTACCATCTTCTATAGGAAGCCTTTAATAACACTTCTTAATTCCAATGCCTTTCCTCTTTTAGTTATTTCTCATTATTATAGCATATAACTTGATTTGTATATATTTGTATGTATTTGTTCACATGCTGTCTCACTCAGTAGATTGTAAGCTCCTTGAAAGCAATGACTGCTTTTTGCCACTTTTTATATCCCCAAGGCTTAACATGGTACCTGGCATGTAGTAGGTGCTTAATAAATGTTTGGTGAATTTATTTAATATTAATAACAGAAAGGCAACCTGGCAAAGTGGATAGAAATCAGGCCTTGCAGTCACAAAGACCTGAGTTCAAGTCCTGCCAATGACCCATACTAGTAGTGTTGCATTGGTTAAGTTATTAAAGCCTATCAGGGCCTCAGCTCTCCAAGATAATAAATTGAAGAGAATGTGCCCATTTGAAGTAGGAGAAGTTCCTCACTATGATATTCGTAAACCAATGAAATCATATGTACTGTCAAGAAATGTAAAAATGCTGATAACTTGAGTCATTTGAAAGGTATTAAGAGGGAAGGAAGGAAGGAAAGGAAAGGAAAGGAAGGGAAAGGAAAGGAAATAGATTATATTAATTAAGCATCCACTATGTCCCAGATACTTTTCTAAACATTTTACAAATATTTCCTCATTTGATCCAGTACACCTCTGAGGTAGATGCTAATATTATCCCCATTTCACAGTTGAGGAAACTGAGACACGTAGAGGTCATTTTCATGTGTCACACAGCTAGTAGATGTCTGAAGCTGAATTTGAACTCAAGTCTTCTGATTGCAGCCCTAGTAATCTATTCACTGCCCCACACAAACCACATCAATAAAGGATCAACTATCTCCACTATCTAACTGCTCCTTCTTTGGCTCATAGGATCTCAGATTTAGAGCTAGTACTTTATTCTTTACATTTTACAGATGAGATAACTGAAGCCTAAAAAGAGTAAATGATTACCCAGGGTCATGCAGGTCACATATGGAAGGATCAGGGTCAAGGCCATGTCATCTGCTTCTAAAATTCCATTCTGATTGTACCATATTGCCTGCCACCAGTACTATTTCTCCATGTCTTTGGTTACTTTATTTCTTCTTTTGACACATTTACTTCATTTCTATAGTTAAGACCAAAGTCTTCAAAACCATATTTTTTTTTCATGTTTCACTTAAATTGTCAGAAATTTGTTCTCTGACTCAATTTAACATTTTAATGATAGGGCAAGGGATGGGAATGACAATTTATTAAGAGTCTGCTTTGAGCCAGGTGCTTTTCTAAGTACTATACAAATTCTTTCTTATTTGATCCTCAAAACAACCCAGGAAGGTAGATGCTAATATGATCCTTGGTTTACAGTTGAAAAAACTGAGGGAGATAGATATTAAGTAATTTGCACAGTGCCGCACCACTATTAAGTTTCTGAAACCAAATTTGAATTCAGATCTTTATAACTCCAGGCCTAGCACTCTATCGACTATTCCACCTAGCTTCCATTAATGTAATTTCCTGATTAGGTTCCTTCTCATATTAGAATCCTGATTTTCACAAATGACTGGAAACAGCACTGTGAGTTTGTAAATATCAAGTTTAGCCATAATAAAAAGTGGATAGAGTAAATGACCTAGGCCACATACGTTAAAGGTGGTTCAGAATTCATTGGCTAGAAATGAAGGGAGAAGATCCCAAAATTGATTTGTATTTAGCAAAACTGCTATCAGTATAAATTAGAAACAATATAAATAAGGAAATTTAGTCTTACTGATTTTTCTGACTTTGAATCTCACTTTCCTCATATAAAAATAATTATAGTAATTTAATTCAAAAATGACTTATTAGGGAACTACAATATGGAAAGGACTATGGGAAAAAATAAGAGTATGAAAAACAGTCCCTACCCTCCAGGAAATTACATCAATCTTAGTGACTAGGGGTAAGGCAACTAGGATGCACTGTATATAGTGTTGGACTGGAAGATAAGAAAACCTGAGCTCATATCTGTCCTCAAACTTTTAGGATAGCAAGGGAATTAACATATGCAAAGTGCTTAGCAAACTTTAAGGACTAAATAAATGCAAAGTATCATTATTAGTGGCTGTGTAACCTTGGTCAAATTAATATTTTCCATCTTCCTATATTGCTCATAGGTTAAATAGTGATGGCAGTTAGGTGGCTCAGTGGATAGAGTGCCAGACCTGGAATCAAGAAGACTCATCTTCTTGTGTTCAAATCCTGCTTCAGACACTTAGTAGCTGTGTAGCTTAACCCTGTTTACCTCAGTTTCCTAATCTGTAAAATGAACTGGACAAGAAAATGGCAAACCAATTCAGTATCTTGGCTAGGAAAACCCCATATGTTATCACAAAGACTCAGACATGGCTGAAAAGCAACAAAAATAATGATCATAATAGTATCTACCTTGCAGGGTTGATGTGAGGGTCAAATGAGGTAACATATATAAAGTCCTTTGAACAATTCAAAATGTTACATAACACTGTCCTTGGATTCAGGTGGACCTGAGTCCAAATCTGACCTCAGACACTTGATAATTACCAGCTGTGTGACCCTTGCAAGTCTCTTAGCCCTGATTGCCATGAAAAAACAAAAACAAAAAAAACTAATGTTATATAAATACCAGGTTTCCTCAATCTGTTAATTCTTTACTCCTTCTTCTGCCTCTCTATTCTTATTTCTAAGATGTTGAGGGCCATTTAAGTAATTCACATAATCTAATTACTAAATCCCTATTTCTCTAGTGTCTAGCACAGTATCCTGTATATATTAAATGTTTAACAATTATTTATTGCAAAATTATCTAGAGAAAATAACCTCTTGAATTTACTATTCACTGGTGAGAGATGATGGCTATGCATGAATACGGTCACTTTGGAAAAATTAGAGAGAATCCAAGGGGAAAAAAAATCAACCAAATTATTTGGTGTAGAAAAAAAGGTCATGGGTTAAGTGATTTATAGTATTCAAAGATTGGTGACAAGATGATATAATTCAGTTGAAGACTTAGTTGTTCTGAAACGATCTAGAAGTATTTAAAACACTTTTTTCATAGATTAAATTAAATCTGTTTTATCCTTTTTTCCCTAAATCTTACATCAAAATGGTGTGTGTTGGGGGGCAGCTGGGGGTGCAGTGGATAAAGCACCGGCCCTGGATTCAGGAGGACCTGAGTTCAAATATGACCTCAGACAATTGAGACTTACTAGCTGTGTGACCCTGGGCAAGTCACTTAACCCCGATTGCCTCACCAAGAAAAAGAATGTACAGACAGTAAAGTTTATTCAGTCCAGGAACAGACTATAAAGAGAAGTATCCATGGTACCCAGACCTGAAAATATTATAATGTTAACATAGAAAATTTTCTTTGATTCTTTGCATTTAGTTTTATCTTAGGTAGAAACCAGGCGACTTTTTGTTCATCTTTTCCAATTCATGATGATCTGCACCATGGTTGAATGTTCTCAGTACCTCTCCACACATCTGTGAATGTGCTCATCTCCATTGTCCAACATGCAGTCTAAAATGAACTAGGGTCTTGAGAGATTATACTGAAGAAAGGACACATTTAAAAAAAAATCTGGTAAAAACAAATCCATCACTTGAAAAGCATTTTCTTTTCTAAGGGCCAGCATAATCATAGTGAGCATTTAAATGCTCCTTCTGAACTAGACCACAACTGAGCTGTGTGTCTTGCATAAGATTACTGGTTCAGTGAGCAAAACTTGCACTGTATGTCACTTTGAAGCTAAAATAAGGTCTCCCAGGATGGACTGTCAAAAAGTCTGAAGCGATGTAATGTAGAAGCTTTGACTGTTTCTTTAGTTGTGCTTTGACTTGAGAGTCCTTTGGGTTATTCTTTATTAATCTGAAGAAATCACAGCTTCTGGCTATTTCACACTGTTTGAATAGTTAAAGAAGCCTGACTGTCAGATTTCCAATACTAAGAGAGTCTACAGAGTTACAGAAGTGACTGCAGGCATTATTTTGAGTATCCATTGCAATATTCCCAACATTGAGAGTGTAGAGATTGTAGACAGTACTGGATTTAGATTGTAGGTTTTTGTTTTATGGCTGACAGGCATAATTGAACTTCATTAGAATCTCTCTCCCATTGATTAACTGCTTTTGCAACTTTGAAATGAGCATTACACGTGTATTCGAATATGTGTCTGTAAAATATGAAATAATCTCATAACAGGGTCAATCAATCAATGACAGTTGTACTATGGGTCAAAGTGTATTTCCCATTTGTCTAGTGATGCATTCTACATTGCTTTCATTGTAAAATTAAAAACTTCTAATGAGGAAAATGAGTGAATATAATGAGTGAAAAACAACAGGTTTCATAATGGGATTCAACTGTATTTTATGATTAATTTTCATGTAGAATCAGTTTATCCTGGATAATGCTTATTTGTGGTGTGTGTGTTTGTGTGTGTGCACACATGTGTATTTGTATATGTGTATGAAAGGGATGTTTTTCTCATATTCTAAGTCAGTAGCAGTTTTTCAAAAATAGATTTAGAGCTTCAAGGAACTATAAATTCCATGAAATCCAAGACCTTCATTTTGAACCTTAGAAACTGAAATACTAAAAAAGGTAATGGAGTTTTCCATGGTCACACAACTGGTAAGCGTTCAGGGTAGCATTTGAACTCAATTCTTCCTGCATCCAAAGATTGAAGTTCTACTCTGAAAGTATAAATTATACTTGAGACAACAGTATTCCTTTTCAAAAACTAAGTATTGCTTTGAATTGGAAACATTTTGGGTCAAGCAATGTTTGCCTGCTTTTTTTGTTTGTCATTTCAAAATCCTTTTGTGTATTCTTTTTTAATGTTTAAAGGGTTCTAAGTAATTTTGCAGTAAGAATGATTTCCTTGAAGAGAGGTGTGATTCCACTTTTCTTATTAGACATGATTGCTGATGTAGATTATTGTGGGGGATGAAAGCTATGTGACACAGTGGGTTATTCATTAGTGATTCCAGCTTTAAAAAGCTTGACAAAAGCGTTCTAATCTAAAGATTGTTTTAAGTATTAAGTTGACTTTAAAGAATGTATTTAATGTTTCCAACAAATTCCTGGTTCCTCTACAATATCTGGCAGGTTTGGAAGTTGAAAAGAAGTTTATAGAATCCATTCTGCACAGGATATTACTGATCCTTTCCTAAAACTCAGTTAATTCAAGAGCAGCAAATGATGATCTATTTGGAAATTCTTAAATGCAAGCTAATATTAAACATTTTGGAGGATACTTCAGTTCTATTTCTTCCATGTAATCACTTCTTACATTTTCATTTTGTGTCCTTTTATATCATGTCAACAAGTCATGTGAAAAAGTATTACTACGCATGTAAATCCTGACAAAAGAATATGAGATTTTCAGATATATGCATCTGAATATTTTCCCCAACAGGATATTTTGTCTGGTGACATTTCTCACAAAGTTACTATTTCTTGACAAGTTTTTGTCCAACTTAAGTGACCTATTATATGTATATTCAGTAACAAATATGAAGACTAAATGAAAATATGATTTCTATTACATAAGTTCCCAGTATTATTATAATAAAATATAAATGTCAACTAAAATTGAGAATAGTAAGAATAATGAATAAGTTAAATGTATGTGTGCATGTATATCAGTGGATGACTGGATTACATTTTTGCCTTAGAAATGGACTTGATTTTAACCCTGAGTATTTAGCCTTATCATCTCCTACATATTCAGATTTTATACTAAATTTTGTCCTGTTGCTTTAAGAATACTTCTTTAAATATAATTTCCCCATCTTTATATAGAGTATTTCATTAACTGTTAGTAGAATATAATAAATCTGTTTCTGTAAAAGGGTGTAAGAACCACTAATTTCTGTTCCTCTGAGTTTTCATATTTTTGTATATGTTTTGAAGGTTGTGTTTTTTTCCTTTGGAATCAATTTTTGCAACAACTTTTCTGGTATCATTTGTGGTCTGGTGTGAAAGCACACCAGAGTTGGATGTCAGAAAACTATGGGTTTGAGCTCCATCCCGACAACTTGTATGTACTTAGGCAAGTCTTTTCTACCCTCTGAGACTGAAGCTTCATGATCTAAATTATAGGTATGAGAATAATTGTACCACCTACTTGATAGTTTTGTTCTAAATATAACATGAGAATTTATGTAAAGTTTTTTTTTACCTGTTACTGTCACACAAAGCATGTTTATACCATTTGAATTCAATAAATGGGGGCAGCTAGGTGGCACAGTGGAGAGAGCACTGGCCCGGGATTCAGGAGGACCTAAGTTCAAATCTGGCCTCAGACACTTGACACTTAACTAGCTGTGTGACCTTGGGCATGTCACAACCCCAATTGCCTCACCAAAAAACAAACAAAACAAATAAATTCAATAAATGTTTACAACCACAAGACACATTCAGACCTATATGAAAAAAGCATCATGAGTACATCTTTGTAGAGTTGTAGTGTTGTTGATAACATGCTTAGTTGTATGGTCCTTTATTCTATACCATTTGGATATCATATTTTCTAGGTTTCATTTGTTTTAGGCTGAAGAGTATCGATTAGTGTTTTGAAAATATATCATTGTCATTTTAAGAGATTTCTCATTACACTCAACTATGTGACGCTACGCACTACTAAGAGTTACATTTTAGAGTCAACTAATAGCATATTTTCAAATGGATTTTTTGCATCACAGAGCACCATTTCAAAAATTACCACCTACACCTGATCTCCCCAAATTAACCCATGCTGTTTGTGTATGATTCCATTCATCGATATATAAATTTGCACTGCTGGCATCCCATGCTTATTAAATAGAATATGAAAATTCCGTGGCTTATTTTTGGTTATCTTCCAAACATAAGGCATTCTTGTCCAGAAAGGAAAATAGTGTTGCTTCAAGGGGGCAAATATGGGACATTTTTCTATCTTAATTTTTTGTTCAGTTATATCTTAATTTCCCAGGCTCCATTTATGGCTACATACATGCAGCCTCCCCCACCCACCCACTTTTTTCCCTCCCTCCTCCCTCTCCCCCTCTCCTCTCCTCTCTTCTCTTTCCAATTATCCTACTAAGAAGTAAAGTATTTTACAAAATTAAATCCTATGAATTTATACTTAAACTCTGGTTTTTTTGTATAAGAAAACAATATGGTATCAGTATTGGGCTGCCCCTGTTTGTTTTGTGACTATATTAGTTTGAGTCATTTCATGATATAAAATAGCTGTTAATTTTAATCACTCATTGTATTGCCTGGTACTTTAAAAATATTGAAGCTACAAGAAGAAAGATTTAAAAGCATGCAATTCTATAAGTGCTTTGGCTTATATGAGATCTGTGCTGCATGGACTAATTCACATTTCTTAGAGAAAGTCAATCTTTCAAACTGAAGAGCTTTTAAAATTTGGAAGCTTTCCAGAAATTATAATCATTTTGTACATTTTTTTGCAATCCCACAATAGAATTTGATGTTTTAATCATTTTAATTAAAAATGTTATTTCAAAACCAATCTTAAACATTTGAATTGTTAACATGATTCTTCTGTAGTACCTTAGTCATTATCCTTAGAATAAAAGCTATTTCTTAGGACATACACCAGAATGAATTAGTATGAACTAAGTTGTTCAGTATCTCTTCAAGTCCACTTTATTTTCTTAATTGTAATAATTTCTGGCCTTCTGATAAAGGAAAAACTTAAATTACTTTTTATGAAACAATCTTACCTTCTTAGGCATACATATTCTTAAAAATTTAACAAAGTGCATGATAAAAACATAATTCAACCATAACTAAATATTAGCCAATTTATTTCAAAGCCACTCATAGATTTCTTGGTTAAGCATATATCATAGTAATTTATTTTTGTTTTATCAACTAAATTATATATCTATATTTTACAGGTCTTTAATGTGATAAGTCTCCTATTTCTTTGTCTCTTTCATTTTATTTGTCCCTCTCTTAAATACATACAAAAATCTGCAGAATATTTGTTTGTATATATACAATGATATATACATTTATATCAATATGTTCAGAATATTTAAACATATTATGTATGTATATATATATACATGTACATATATTTTTTCTATTGTTTATATTTAGTGTTTATTGATACCAGATGGGGTCATCTTTTTAGCTGAATACCCTAGGTTATTTTCAGTATTACTGTAATTAAAACATATTTGCCTAATAAAAGGCTGTATTTTATTAAATAGAATTAATGAATTATTGAGAAAAACTGTATACTTATAAGTAATAAAACATTTAAACTCTTTATACAGTAGATTTGCACATTTCATCCAACAGAGGGATATGAAACTTCACCTTTGTATTCAGAGTTTTCTTAAACTTTTTCTTTACACAGAAATATAATTTTGTAACTCTTTTGTATGGATCAAAGTATTTAGAAGTCAGTGGAATATCAAAAAACAGATATCAATATTAATGCATGATATGAATAGGAAAACATAAACCATATTCTTGAATTTTTCTGGAAATTAATCCTATTGTCAGTTTATTTATCTGCTTAAGTATTCATTAGATAAAATTTAATGGCTTTTGTATGCTAACAGTTTCTCCTCCTGTTCATTTTTTACATAAAAAATTTAAAAAGTGTAAAATGAACTGAACTGAATTTAGAGATTATCTTTGCACATATAAAAAATAAGTTTGAATGTTAATTGTATTTTGCTCTCTGAACATTTTGCACTGTGTATGAGCAAATAAGGATACTGTAGTGCCTCCATGTCTTCTATTACTGTAGAAGAACTCAAATGAAAAGTAACATGTCTAAGGAACAGGAATGGAGATAATACAAATCTGATTTTTTTATGTGGCATGGAATAGCTAGTAGTGAATAGGGGATCATTAGAGTATAGGACACAGCTTGTGTTCTTCATGAGGCCTTAACTTACATGAGGAAACCAGACCTTCGCACCAGAGCATTAAAATGTAGATAACCCTCACATCACTTGTCCTTCTGCAATATAGAAATGACTAAAAGGAAGACTCTAGGGGCCTGTTTCCCCATGGTGAACTCTTTCTTGTCTCAATCCTACAGTCTCTTCAGCAGGAGCTTTATGGTAGCCTAGGGTGTACCCTATATCTTGACATTTGTATTACTTGTCTTATATGCAGAAATTATTAGTTATAGTCCTGATTCTCCAAGACTTCTTTACTTTGGGAGTTAAAGATTCTGAGCACTTTAAGAACCGTAAAGATAACAACGAGTTTACCTCATTCTGTGAATACTGTTTTCACTCCTAAGCAGTATTGTTATTACTATTTACATAGGTAGATCTTCCTCTTCTTCCTGTTCCTCTTCCTCTCTCACTGTTTATTCCTCATCCTCCTCTACCATCTCCTAATAGCAAGCATTTATATAGTACCAGCTATTTGCCAGGTAATTTGGTAAGCACTGTACAAATATTCTTTTATATGATCTACACAGCAGCCCTGGAAGGTAGGTGCTATTTTTATCCCTACTTGCTGTTGAGGAAATTGAGACTGAGGGAGGCTAAATGACTTTTGTAGGGTCACAAAGCTAGTAAGTATGGAAGATCATTTTTTGAATTCATGCCTTCCTGACTCCAGACCTGACATTTACTCACTGTAGCACCTAGATGCCTCAACATGCTACCTTAACCCTATATTTGATGTTTTAGTCTTATTTCTGAATGTATATGGCAAAAAAATAACTCAAATAATTGAATGACATAACTGAATGATACTATTGTATGCTAGAGATTGGTGTAGAATGACATCCAAACACCTATGTGGAAAAGGAAATATTTAGAAAAATTATATAACCTAGTGACATTGAGATTATGCAAAACGTATGATTTAGTTGGAGGTTAGTTCTCAAATTCTTCTGAATTGGCTGAGTATGCTGGTATATTCTAAGGTATCATTTTCATTATAATAAAGGACATGGATAAGTACACCACGTAGAGTCATGAGTAATTACTATTGGAAGAACAACTGAAATAGTATAGAAAATTCAAATATAATATATTTTATGTTTAAAATTTAAATCTTCATGGGAAGAGATGAATGAGAAATGATGGAGAAAATGCTTTCATTTAAATACACCATATTTTCTTTTTGAGCCAGTGAATTTAGGACTCCATGAATATTTGTCAAAGTTAATGTTGTGGAGCTGGGCTGCTACTCTCTATTTTTGAATTAAATGTGTTGTCTTCTGTTTTGTACATGTTTATAAAATGAAGTCTGTTCTGACTATAGATTAGGAACATTTTGTTTCCAGTGGAAAAAAGTAATGAATTGTGTAAATATAAAGATCAAAAGTTAGCTGTAAGTTATGAATGTTGTACTTTTCTAGCAAGTTGTCTTCAATTAGTAAGAAACTGTACCTTAGAAATTGCATTAATCCTTTGTCTCAATTAAAAGTAGGGGAAGGCACCTGCAGAACTTTTCTCTCTGTAAATAAAAATATATTCTTTAATTATCAGTGCAAAATGAATATGTGTGTGATGATATTGAACAGGTCGGATTATAAACAGAATAAGAGAAAGTATCAAAGTTCTTATGCTTGCTTATCAAAATTATCTCATCCTAATTACTGTGTAATAATTGCAAAGAATGATATCAGATGCACTTTTAAAGATCATTCTAAAAGAGGTGGATAAGTGGAATAGAATAGATACAAATTACATTATAGTAAATGACTACAGTAATTTGCTATGTGATAAACCCAAAAATCTAAGCTTTTGGAATAAATACTCATTATTTCACAAAAACAGCTAGGAAAATTGAAAACAGTATGGCAAAACCTAGGTATAGACGAACAGTTCACAAGACATACTAAGGTCAAAATGGGTACATGCTTTACACATAAAAGGTGATACCATAAGCAAATTAAGAGACTGTGGAAAAGTTTATCTTCCAGATTTGTGGACAGAGAAAGAATTTAGGACCAAAGAAGATACAGAGAGCAATAAAAATATAAAATAGATATTTTTATTATAAAATTTAAAAAGATTTTACACAAAGAAAGCTAATGTAACCAAGATTATAAGGGGAGCAGAAAACTGGGAAAGAATTTTTGAAACAAGCATCTCTGATAAAATCCTAATTTCTCAAATATATAGAGAACTGAATGAAATTTATAAAAATATAATTGATAAATTGTCAAAGGACATGAAAATACAGTTTTCAGACAAAAAAATCAAAGCCATCTATAGTCATGAAAAAATGTTCTATATCACTATTGATCACAGAAATGCAAATTAAAACAACTCAGAAGTATCACCTCACATCTATCAGAGCAGCAAATATAACAAAAAAGGAATATAGTGGATGTTGGAGGGGATGTGGGAAAATTGCCCCCTGTATTTTTATTATTGAACCTGAAGATTTGTATGTGATAACAGAACTACTTCAAGATTTTTTTCCTCTGGACAGCAAATATTTTAGATTAACATTTTGCTATGAGGCAAACAAATACTAGCTTTTCAGAGACTAGTACTTTATCATTTCATTATATTTACACATTGTACAGTTTTTATTTAGTTCTCTAATAAAATCATGCATTTTCTCTGCATTTGTGTTTAAATATATTGCAATATATTTCATCTATCATTTTTATAGTGAAATAGAAAATTTAGCAATTGAGAACTTTCAATCAGATTTTATAATGCAGAGTTCTCCTAAATATTATTATAAGTATAATTTTTTCTTATTATAGAATTCTGCCCACATTGTTGCTAACTTGCACTTGGATCTGTTAATTATCAAATTAAATACAACTCTTTTTTTTTTTCAGGGCAATGAGGGTTAAGTGACTTGCCCAGGGTCACACAGCTAGTAAGTGTCAAGGGTCTGAGGCCGTACTTGAACTCAGGTCCTCCTGAATCCAGGGCCGGTGCTTTACCACTGCGCCATCTAGCTGCCCCTTAAATACAACTCTTAAGGATAAATTATAAGTTGGAGACCTGGGTTCTAGTCAAGATTTCTACATAACTGCTAAATGACAATCAGAAAATTATTTAACTTCTCTATACTTTATTTTCTTTGCCTCTGAAATAGTTTTTCTTAGATAAAATCTTCTCTAACTTTTCTCCCAGCTCAGGAATTTTATGATTTCATCTTTTTTAACACCAACATTCTTACAGTTATATTACACACACACACACACACACACACACACACACACACTCAGAGAGAGAAAGAGGTCTAGATCTTATCTGTCTTCGTATGTGTGTATGTGTCTTAACATACTAATAAACTAGACTCTGCCTCTGAATCCCTGAGCTAATAGCACAACTTTTGTTTTATCATCTTGGATCCCAATCCATTACTCCACCCATGCACATCCACTTCCTCTATCCCTCTTCAATTTCCAGCTTCACATTATATGTTATCTTTCATATATTAGAATACATGCTCCTAGAGAGCAGGTTATCTTCATTTGCATTTGTATATATGTTTACACATGTGTGTTGCATATATGTATATATGTACGTGGGTTAAGAGCAACATTCACAATCTATAAAGATTTTGTAAAAGAATTTTTTGAATCATTTGGCAGAGAACTAGAGAAGTTTCTGTGAGGTTTGCATTACACATAATTCAACTTTGGACTCAAACTGAGTGGCCTGCATTTCCATAGGATCTTTGAGATGTATATTAGAAGCTAAGCATAAACAATAAAACTTCAGGGAAGCCAAAACGTAATCTAATGGGTGGACACAAAACAAGCATTTTTTTGTGTACCCAAGAGGCTAAAGGGTCTCTATGGTAAGCCTGACTTCCTGTAAACTTTGGGTTAGACAATTTATAGTGACATGAGACTAGGTTTAAACAATATAATAATTAATAACATTTTCCAAACACTGTAATAAAAATTTCCCACTGTATACATACATATAAACCACCTCTCTGCCCCTTCCCCAGTCCAGCATACTTACTATCATATCACAAAGCTACTTGACTAGAATAACTCTGAGGAAAACAAGATCCATTAAACTTTAGATGCTAGGACCAAAAGAAGATACCAGAATATGAACGCTAACAGTATAGAGAATACTATCAGATGCAAATAGTAAAGAATGTGGATTGGGTAGAATCTGAGAATAATGAGTGTGGCTGAGCCTTTCACATTCTGTATCAATTTTATTAATTTACCAAGAAATCATATAGTATCAATCTGGAAAATAAGTTGAATAGTTTTCTTTGTTTCCCAACAAACCTGTATTCCTATGAATTCTACTTTCTTCCCCTTTCAGGCTTTGTCCACTTGGGCTCTCTGTGGTTTAGAGCTAATAAGGAATTTTAATTACAAAGCACATACTCCCCACTATTAATTTGAATCTTGGCCCACCCTACACTTCTCTGATCTGATCAGATTTTGACTAATTTTGCCTGGGCTCAGGCCTCCAAACCCCCCACCCCCTGAATTCACTTTATCCATGTGTCTTCTACTGAAACAATTATCTCTACTCTCCCCTCTTCTCCCAACTATTAACTTAGACTCTGTCTCTAAATTCATGAGCTAATAATTCAACTTTTGTCTTATCTTGCTGGGACCCAGTCTACTACCTTAACCATACAGCAGCACATCCCCTTCCTCCATCCCCCTGCAATTTTCAACTCAACTTTAAGTGTTATCTTTCACCTATTAGAATATAAGGCAGTAGGTTATCTTACATTTTTATTAGTTTTATAAGCAGTAGATGAAATGCTTTCCTTAGAGTCAGGAATTTGTC